>NC_088417.1:32556330-32601330 GCF_034236695.1 Oncorhynchus nerka | reverse complement strand
TTGGTAAAAGACCAAGTCCATATTATGGCAAGAACACCTCAAATAAGCCAAGAGCAATGACAGTTCATCAAGACATGAAGGCCAGACAATTTGGACAATTTCAAGAATTTTGAAAGTTTCTTCAAGTGTAGTCGCAAAACCATCAAGCACTATGATGAAATTGGCTCTCTTGAGGACCGCCACAGGAAAGGAAGACCCAGAGTTACCTCTGCTGCAGAGGATAAGGTCATTACAGTTAACTGCACCTCGGATTGCAGCCCAAATAAATGGTTGAGTTCAAGTAACAGACACATCTCAACATCAACTGTTCAGAAGAGACTGCGTGAATCAGGCCTTCATGGTCGAATTGCTGCAAAGAAACCACTACTAAAGGACACCAATAAGAAGAGACTTGCATGGGCCAAGAAAAACAGAGCAATGGACATTAGACCGGTGGAAATCTGATAAGTCCAGATTTTAGATTGTTGGTTCCAACCGCCATGTCTTTGTGAGACGCAGAGTAGGTGAACGGATGATCTCCGAATGTGTGGTTCCCACCGTGAAGCATGGAGGAGGTGGTGTGGGGGTGCTTTGCTGGTGACACTGTCTGATTTATTTAGAATTCAAGGCACACTTAACCAGCATTGCCACTACAGCGATACACCATCCCATCTGGTTTGGGCTTAGTGTGACTATAATCTGTTTTTCAACAGGACAATGACCCAACAGACCTTCAGGCTGTGTAAGGGCTATTTTACCAAGGAGAGTGATGGAGTGCTGTGTCAGATGACCTGGCCTCCACAATCACCCGACTTAAACCAAATTGAGATGGTTTGGGATGAGTTGGACTGCAGAGTGAAGTAAAAGCAGCCAACAAGTGCTCAGCATGTGGGAACTCCTTCAAGAAGGTTGGAAAAGCATTCCTCATGAAGCTGGTTGTGAGTGCAAAGCTGTCATCAAGGCAAAGGGTAGCTACTTTAAAGAATCTAAAACATATTTTGATTTGTTTAACACTTTTTTGGTTACTACATTATTCCATGTGTTATTTCATAGTTTTGATGTATTCACTATTATTCTACAATGTAGAAAATAGTCAAAATAAAGAACAACCCTTGAATGAGTAGGTGTGTCTAAACGTTTTACTGGTACTGTATATACTGTACATATTCAATACAAAACAACCCAATCCTATTAAAACATAGAAAAAAATAAACACAAAAACACAAAACACAGTGCAGTCCACAAAATACCAAAATAATCATTTGTAATGTATCAAGTGGATTCTCTAACAAACTAAACTGTGCGATAACTGACCTCTGTATGGACTAATACCCTTTCACCATACTGAGGTGAGCTGAACTTGCCTGGTTAGTGGTTACCCAGCCACCATAGTAGCTGGAAATGTACTGCATGGTTGGGGTCGGCTGGATAGTGTGCATAGGGACTAACTGGGTGTGTTTGAGAGCAGCACACAGCGCATGATCGGCTCAGACAGACACAAATAGTAGGTACGTTCGAGGTTATATCTATTGTAGTCAGCCTGCCCCGATTATAAGATCTCACAATGCCTGGAGAATTGTTTTTTTTTACATCTCAGAAACCACGTTGATATGATATATCAATCTTTTAAAATGCACTGTTCTGGCAATTTGCTTCCTTCGAGGCTAGAAGGAATAAGTAAAGTCAATATTCTGAGATGTGCAGCGTGACTGCAACAGAGACGACCTAGAACGTGTCCAGTGCCATGTTAACATGTGCTGTGGTCGGGCGAGTCTATCTCCCTTTCCCCCGAGTAGGAGCCGAGGGCCTCCCAGAGTACCTGGGTCTCCTCACAGTGGTGGTGGCCTCTCCAGTGCTCCATCACCTCCTCTTTACTGTCCAGGACCTGGCTGCACAGCAAACAGTTAAACACCAATCCCTGCCTCAGGACCCCTCTCCCTCCCCAGGCTGAGGGGCCGGTCGGCTCCCCCTCTCCATCATCCTCCGGTCCCCCCTGGTGGTGGGAGAGGATATGACGCTTCAGCTTGGAGAAGGAGAAGAACTCTTCATCACAGCTCCCACACCGGACTAGGTTCCTCTTCTCATTGAGCTGGCGCCAGTAGTGGGCGGCGTGTTTCACCAGCTCATCCTCTGCCTCCCGGCCCCCCGCAGTGACCTTCCCACCCCCCCAGCCCTGTCCCGCAGGCGCACCTGGACCTCCTCCCCATGCACATAGAGCAGGTGTAGCTTCATGTCGGCGAAGGTGGGGGTGATGGCCTGACAGCGGCTACACTTGATCTGGAGCTCCACTGGGTCCTCGCGCTCCTCCTGGCCCTGCTCGTCCCCCAGGTCTGAAGACATGGCCCTGGAGACACGAACAACATGGAGACATATGATGGGAGGAAGAACTGGTGTTTTATGAAAAGTGAAGGGCCAGAACGTTCTATTTTGATGTGCTGAGAAGCTAACAATATTCTAAGACAGGTATTCCAAAACGGGGGTATTTCTCTTTTCAAACATTTATATTTTCCAACAGGGCTATACATTTGGGTGAGTTTTTTTCCCCTCACCCGAGTAGCCGTTGGCTCGATAATGATAAATGGTTAAAAAAAAAGTAAGGCCCGCGTCCATAGAGACACATACCAGCTCTACTGGTAGTACTGCCACTACCAGCAGTACTACTCCTGCACCTGTCGAAGACACAAGTTGTTCTGCTTCCATGACCACATCCAATGCTAGCATCAGTAATTCTACATTTGTTGTTAGCCCAGCCAGCATGGGCACTGACAGTTGTGAATCTGATGCCGCCGAAGAGCTACTGCCCCTTACCTGGGAAAGCACCGAACAACAGAGCGGGACGGTGGACCATCGAAGAGGTGAAAATATGATGACATTGATTTGGGGTTCACTTATATTGGTAGTATTGCCTTTCCTCAGCCACAGTGTGTTATATGTGCAAAAGTACTATCTCACAACTCGATGAAACTGTCACTCTTGCGCAGGCATTTAGAAACAATACATGACAGTTTGAAAAATAAGCCATGGGAGTCTTTGGAGGGAGAATTAAGATGACATTTGAGTAGTAAGACATGTTTTTATACAACAGATAGCATTAATAAGAAGGGGCTACCCGAGTGGCTAGGACAGACAAGCCCCATACTATTGTGGAGGACTTAATTCTTCCTGCTGCCGCGGAAATGGGTGGGACAATGCTGGGGGAAAAGGCCCAAACAACTATACAGACAATGCCTTCATCAAACAACACTTTCACGATGCATCAGTGACATGGCAGGAGATGTTTTGAAACAATTACTGCTTCGCATAAAAGCCAGTGAATTCTATGCGTTACAGTTGGATGAGTCAACAGACGTGGCGGGCCTGGCACAGCTCCTGGTTTATATCCGTTACGTTCATGGGGGGGGGGGGGGTCAATTAAGGAAGACATCCTCTTCTGGAAACCAGGACAACAGGAGAGGATATTTTGAACGTACTGGACGGCTTGGTGACATCATAAGGACTTTGGTGGTCAAGATGTGTTGGTATATGTACTGATCACGCAAAAACCATGACAGGGAAAGATAGTGGAGTGGTAACGCGCGTGCAAGTAGTTGCTCCCGACGCTACTTGGGTACACTGCAGCATCCACCGAGAGGCTCTTGCTGCCAAAGGAATGACTGACAGCTTGAAAGACATTTTGGACACGACAGTGAACATGGTTAACTTTGTTAAAGCAAGGCCCCTGAACTCTCGTGTATTTTCTGCACCATGCAATATGGGCAGCAACCATGTAACGCTTTTACAACATACAGAAGTGTGCTGGTTATCAAGAGGCAAAGTATTGACAAAGTATTTTGTTTTTGTGAGAGACGAGCTTAAAGTTTCTTTACGGACTATAATTGTCACTTGTCTGACCGCTTTCATGATGACGAGTTTCTCACACGACTCACCGATTTGGGTGATGTTTTTTCTCGTCTGAATGATCTGAATGTAGGATTACAGGGACTCTCCGCAACTATATTCAATATGCGGGACAAAACTGAGGTTATGATTAATAAGACACAGGTCTTTCCATCATTGTATGATTTTTGTGTGCAAATGAAGAAGCTTACGGACAATGTCAAATGTGATATAGCGAAACACCTGAGTGAGTTTGGTGCACAATTACGCAGGTACTTTCCTGAAATGGATAACACAAGTAACTGGATTTGTTATCCCTTTCATGCCATGCCTCCAGTCCACTTACCGATATCTGAACAAGAGAGCCTCATCGAAATTGCAACAAGCGGTTCTGTGAAAATGTCATTTAAATCAGAATCCACAGCCAGATTTATGGATTGGGCTGCGCTCAGAGTATCCTGACACTGATGCACTTTGCAACCACATACCTACAGTTGAAGTCGGAAGTTTACATACACCTTAGCCAAATACATTTAAACTCAGTTTCTCACAATTCCTGACATTTAATCCTAGTAAAAATTCCCTGTCTTAGATCAGTTAGGGGATCACCACTTTATTTTAAGAATGTGAAATGTCAGAATAATAGTAGAGAATGATTTATTTCAGCTTTTATTTCTTTCATCATATTCCCAGTGGGTCAGAAGTTTACATACACTCAATTAGTATTTGGTAGCATTGCCTTTAAATTGTTTAACTTGTGTCAAACATTTCGGGGAGCCTTCCACAACCTTCCCACAATAAGTTGAGTGAATTTTGGCCCAATCCTCCTGACACAGCTGGTGTAACCGAGTGAGGTTTGTAGGCCTCCTTGACAGCACACGCCTTTTCAGTTCTGCCCACAAATTTTCTACAGGATTGAGGTCAAAGCTTTGTGATGGCCACTCCAATACCTACACTTTGTTGTCCTTTAGCTATTTTGTCACAACTTTGAAAGTAACTTGAGGTCATTGTCCATTTGGAAGACCCATTTGCAACAAAAGCTTTAACTTCCTGACTGATGTCTTGAGATGTTGCTTCAATATATCCACATAATTGTCCTACCTCATGATGCCATCTATTTTGTGAAGTGCACTAGTCCCTCCTGCAGCAAAACACCCCCACAACATGATGCTGCCACCCCCGTGCTTCACGGTTGGGATGGTGTTCTTTGGCTTGCAAGTTCCCCCCTTTTTCCTCCAAACATAACGATGGTCATTATGGCCAAACAGTTCTATTTTTGTTTTATCAGACCATAGGATATTTCTCCAAAAAGTATGATCTATGTGCAGTTGCAAACCGTAGTCTGTCTTTTTTTATGGCGGTTTTGGAGCAGTGGCTTCTTCCTTGCGGAGCGGCCTTTCAGGTTATGACGATATAGGACTCATTTTACTGTGGATATAGATACTTTTGTACCCGTTTCCTTCAGCATCTTCACAAGGTCCTTTGCTGTTGTTCTGGGATTGATTAGCACTTTTCGCACCAAAGTACGTTCATCTCTAGGAATCAGAATACGTCTCTTTCCTGAGCAGTATGACGGCTGTGTGGTCCCATGGTGTTAATACTTGCATACTATTGTTTGTACAGATGAACGTGGTACCTTGAGGCGTTTGGAAATTGCTCCCAAGGAAGAACCATTTCTGATTTCTTTTGATTTTCCCATGATGTCAAGCAAAGAGGCACTGAGTTTGAAGGTAGGCCTTGAAATACATCCACAGGTACGTCTCCAATTGACTCAAATGATGTCAATTATCTCATTGATTTAGATCAGAAGCTTCTAAAGTCATGACATTTTCTGGACTTTTCCAAGATGTTTAAAGGCACAGTCAACTTAGTGTATGTAAACTTCTGACCCACTGGAATTGTGATACAGTGAATTATAAGTGAAATAATCTGTCTGTCTAAACAATTGTTGAAAAAATGACTTGTGTCATGCACAAAGTAGATGTCCTAACCGACTTGCCAAAACTATAGTCTGATAACAAGAAGTCTGTGGAGTTGTTGAAAAACGAGTTTTAATGACTTCAACCTAAGTGTATGTAAACTTCAGACTTCAACTGTATGGGAGAGTGGATTCTTGGCCCTCACTAGCATGAAAACAAAATACAGGCACAACCCAACACTGCAGAGTTATGTGCATCTTTTCAAGCACACCCGTCTCATTAACCTGTTGTGAGTTATTCACAATTTTCAATTAACAAAAAAGTTTTATATGTAAGATGGCTAAATAAAGAGCAAAATGATTGATTATTATTATTTGTGCCCTGGTCCTATAAGAGCTCTTTGTCACTTCCCACGAGCCGGGTTGTGACAAAAACTCATTAAGTTATAAATGTAATACATGTATCGTATAGTGTGTGTGTGGCAGGCTTACAACGACGGCAAAAAACAACATTTGAGAGTGTGCTGACCCTGGTGCTAGAGGGGGTGCGCAGCTGGAGGTTGAATGTTTGAAGAGACTATAAAAAGTTTGGGAACCACTGTTCTAAGACATTCAATGGTCACAGTGACCAAACGTCAAGACTCAAGAGTCCTATTGATGAGATAAATATACCAGTATTGTTAAGATATTCTGCTGATTATTCCCTATCGGAATTTGGCCTCCAAGTACCCTCTAAGGCCAGAGGTCACCACAAAGCAGGTCTTAGTAACTGAGATCTGGGCCCTTGAGCCACAAAATAAAAAATGGGCCATGGGTGTCCTTAAGCAATTAAGACATTTCAAATGTATAGTCTATTCAACCTCTAGGTCTCAGCCTTGATTGAATGTTTTGACTCAGGACAGGGAAGGATGAGACAACCAACAGATAAGGAGTATTTAGGTTTGCTCTCCCCGCTGGAGGGGGTGAGATTTTCTGCAAACCTCTTAGAGGAACACGTCTGTCTACATCTGTTCTATTACATTGTTCACCTTACTTTATGCATCTAGCATTTCTCGACACGTTGACTGGTTTTCAATTCCTAACAGTATGTAGGTACTGCTAATAATGCTGAATATTTAGGTACCCACCCCTCCACAGGCACGTCGTCTTCATGCTGGCTGACGGACGGCTCCACGGTCAGGATCACCTTATGCACCTCCCTCAAATGGCCGAAGTACACACCCACGTAGCCAAACGCCTTCTCACAGAAGTCACAGCGAAGCGTCCGCCGCGGTCTCCCGTCAGAGTGATGCAGCTTCATGTGGGTGCTGAGGGAGCCAGAGTGAGCATAGGCCTTACGACACACAGGACACAGGTAAGGCCTGCTGTTGGTGTGGCTGTTCATATGGCTCTGGAGGTGGTGTTTGAACTGGAAGCAGCGGCTGCAGGTGGGGCAGCGGTGGAGGGGCTGGCTACTGCCCAGGTAGACCCTATGAGAAGGGCCCCCTTTCAGGTATAGCGGGGTAGAGGCTGGCTGGGGCTGGGGAGGACCGGGCTCCAGGACCTCGGCAGAGAGCTGATGCCCCACGAGGAGCTCTGAATCCAGGCTGTCAGAGGAGGTGAAGGAGGGCAGGCTGACCAGCTGGGGTACAGTCTCCATCAGCAGCATGTGGTGAGGCTTGGGTCTGATGCTGCGGTACTTCTTAGAGATGTCCACCTCCCTCTGCTGTTTAGACAGCGGGGAGGAGATGACAGCTGAGACAGAAGGCTTCTCTGGCACCCTCCTCCGAAAGAATGACAAGGACCTCTTCTTCCTCGCCTCAAAGGCCAGAATGTCCTCCATTGTCTTCCTCTTCCTCCCCCTCTTCTTGCCTGATGGTTTCTGGATCTGTAGCGTTCCCAGCAGCGATAGGGCGCCTGTGGTCTTGGCCTGAGGCTGGCTCTGCAGCAGGGAGTTTGGCATGTGGTTCTGACATAGGGCCTCAGCAGTCTCCGGGGTCTTGGACTGGGGATCAGAGGAATAAGGGGAGAGGTCAGGCTGGCTAGGGAAAGCCTTCTTGGGGGACATGGCATTGAGGTTGAGTTTGGAGGCGGGTATGAGGGTGCTTTTCATCATGGAGTAGGGCAGGATGGGCAGCTTGCCGTTGGGTGGGGATGGGATGATCTGGACAGCTTTGCTGAAGATGGCTGGAGAGAGGACAGTGATGCTGCTACTAGCTGGCTGTGGATGGGGCTGTTGGGCTACAGGCTTGGGTTGGCACGGCCTGATAGCAACCTTACCGCTGCTCTCATCCTGTGATGGTTCGACCGGGGAACTTTTAGTAATGCCACCAGATGGGTAGTGGAGGTTCTGCAGCATGCTGGTGACAGGGCCGGGAGCGTGGGCAGGAGTGGACCGGTGGTCGGGGGTGGTGTCCACCACTGCTATTCGCTCCAGCGGAGAGCCATTGTAGAGCATGGCGTTGTCTGGGAGCAGGGCTGTGAGGGCGGAGAGCTCAGAGGAGGCTGAGTCGTCGATCAGTATGACCTGTTCTGATGGCTCCTCCTTGGGCTCAGCCAATGACAACTTCTTCTTTATGGCTGCTATTGACCGATGGTCCCGGGTTGTCAATGCAACCTTGGTGGGTGTCCTCACCCCCCTGGCGCTGCCACCGGCGGTGGGCGTGGCTGATTTGACCTTCTCCTGGGTGTTCTTGGTCCTCATTGGCTGGTACCTGGGGATGGGCAGCTTCAGGTTCTTCTGGATTGGCTGTTGCTGCTGCTGTTGTTGCTGCGGCGACTGAGGGGATACGGAGGGCGGCAGGGCCACCAGAGAGAAGGTACCCTCCTGCCCTGCCACCTGCATCAGGGCATAGTTCTGGGCCGGGACCAGGATAGACTTGGGGCTGACGGCTGTGGAGGCTGCCTCCGGGAGGGCGGAGGGGTGCTGGCAGGACAGGATGGCGGCTGGAGAGGGAACCACCGCTGCTGGGGCCTTGGGGGCGATGCTTCTGAACTGGAGGCTCTTCATCATCTGGCCTGGCATGGAAGTCTAGACCAAGACCTGTCTCAGTCTGTCAATACAACAACAACAGTCAAGTTAGCGAAGTATTCCCCAACGTAGCATTTTTGGTCACAGTCCCCAATTATTATGTTCTCAACAGGAGGGTTGACCTTAGTGTTGTTAATGGGGTCGTTACACAGCGGTTCATAGTCTAGATGAGACAACAGGCTGCAATCCCAAATGGCACCCTATTCCCTATATGGCCCACTACTTTTGACCAGGTTCCATAGGGCTCTGGTCAAAAGTAGTGCACTATTTAGGGAATAGGGTGCCATTGGGATAAATCCTGAGTTGAGAAACAGACAGAGGTAGGCAGACGTTGTCACTAACACAAACATGTCTAAGGCTTCCACAATAACTAGTATCATGTGGTTCCACCTGCACACTGAACCCCCCCCCCCCCACACACACACACACACAATCTACCCCCAGGAACAGATGGAGTGCCCCCTTTGATTTGGGCCCAGCGTGCAGCCTGGTTACCATTGTGGCTCGGCAGGGTGCACCCTGTACCTCCCACCACCCTCCCTGTAGCCCCCCGTACTTCCTGGATGGATCAGTCAGTAGAGTGTGAAAGCGGCCCTAGGGCAAGACCGGCAGGAGCTTTACCACCACATTAAGAGGGGTTACTCTCTCTCTCTGTGTGTGTGTGTGTGTGTGTGTGTGTGTGTGTGTGTGTGTGTGATATTCACTCCTCATTCTCTCCTGACCAGCATTAGTAAGGCCCTGGCTGTGGGGCTAAAACAGCCTCACTGACAAAGCCCCCCCATTACCCAGTCCCATACTGAGTAATGATATTTCACAGTACAACACCAGGGATTATGATTTTAAAGTAGGCTTGTAATTCTGGACATCGAAGATAAAAATCCCAAGAAAGGGTTGAACAAACTAAGTGGTGTCCAGGTAAATGGTTAATACTATTTAATAAAAGGTGAATGAACTTTATCTGGAGGTTTTTGACATCTGTACTGTAGTTCCATTTCAGTATAACAAATATCCACAATACCTGCTTAAAAATAATTACAGCGGAATGTTTCGACTGGACGTGATTGTAAACTAATGATTTTGACAGGAGTTGGAATTTTCACCCCAAAATGTATCCAACTTTCAATACCAGCCTTACCGTGGGTTAATGTGTCCAAGTTCTGTGCAAGATACCAGCCACATTCAGAATAACCACCAGGCTCTAGATTGAAATAAAATGGGAAACATTTCACAGTATCATTTCTCCCACGTAACCTACACCCAACCATTCTATCGACTTTCAAAGGACATGGGCTGAACCAAAAGGTTGCTTTCATTTCAAAAGAGGGAAACAAGAAAAAAAAAAAGAGTCAAAGACTCATTGTTCAACACCTGGAAGTATTTCTGAGTGAGAGCAGAATATGTATACAGTGTCCACACAGCATCTTAACTCCATGCAACTGAAAATATTCCCCCTCTGTTTGGATAGTCGATTCCAATTCAACTGTGAGTTTGGCTGTTTGGCCAGGCGTTCAGTAGAGTAGTGAGGTGGGATATCAAGGATGCTCCCAGGACATGAAGGGGGTTCAAATGGTGTGTGTGTGTGTGTGTGTGTTCGTGTGAGAGTGATTTTGACAGTGGCAGGCTAACCTTCCTCCCATCAACTCTGAGTTTACAGTTGAACCCCAAGAGAAAAGGAGGGAATAAAAGGGAGGGAGTTTATAAAGGGGGGCACGATAGACTCACCCCTTTACTCTCCCCCATTCCCTCTCCCTCAGTTTGGCACAAAGCAAAGATGTCTGTTGACACCAAGCCTACCCCCCACAGAAAGGAGAGTGGGGCCTCACACCTTCCCTCCCGAAAACTCCTTATAGAACTATGAAAGCTATGCTGCCGAGACGAAGCCGAGCAACCAACCACAGGCAGCGTGTGGGCCTGCTGTCTGCTTGAATCAGACTGATGACTTCTCACAGGAAAGATTGTTCTCACTCAGTCTTGCGAACCAAAGACAACGACGGAATGGAGAATGAGGGAGAATAAAATTAGTAGAGTGCTAGTGCGCAAGTGAAGTCGGGCCGTGTAAACCGGATGCAACCCGGATATAGACGGTGCATGAAAATCGGCATATGCAAACGCAAGTAGATTACGTTGAAAACAACGGTCGGACATCTTGGACGCAGTCGTCAGTTCTTTTGAACCTCAGTGCTATGGACCCTAGTCAAAAGTAGTGCACTATATAAGGAATAGGGTGCCATTTGAGACGCAGCCCTAGTGTGCTGCTTTAAGAAAACCCATCAGATGACCTTCCAGACCAGGCCCAGGGCTGCCACAGGAAGTGCACTGGTGGTACAGACAGACAGGAGGACTGGAGTGGTGTTGATGAAGACTATAGCCTCAGGCTAGCTACATCCTGTTGTCCAGTCAGTGTATGTTTAAACCACAAATTCAAGATTCAAATCTAAATACAAGAACTGCCTCCTTCCATCTCTCCTCTCTACCTTCCATGTCTTGCTTTGCACCCTGTTCCTCACCCCCCCCTCAATAACTACCTAATTTCTTCTCCTCTTCTGCCTTTCTTCAGGCCCCTCTCTCTCTCTCTCTCTCTCTCTCGTATAGGGATTCTCCTCAGTGTGCGTCCCTATCTGCAGAATGAGGATGCCAAAAACCCTCCCTCCTCCCCCCATTAGCCACATGTCGACCTGCCCTGGGGGGAGGGGCCTCACTGTTGAGGTCCCCAGTGTCAATTACATTATTGCTACGCAGATGATGAGAAAGAAAGAGAGCAAGCAAGAAAGAAATGGAAAAATGTAGAGAAAAACAGAGGGTGAGAGAGAGAAAGACAGTGAATAGGCAGTAAATCCCTGTAACAAATCGTCCGCTCTCTCAGTTCATGGTAGGGGGTATTAGTATGGTGGTGTAGTGGTGAATTGGGGGTAGTGTATTGTGAATCAGGGGGTAGTGTATTGTGAATTAGGGGGTGGTGATATAGTAGTGCATTAGGTGGGTCTCCCCTGCACACCTGCGTCGGATGATAATGACATGAGCACAGCATTGAGCAGCAGCAGACAAACACGGGTCGGCCCAGAGGCAAGCTGGTGGGGTTAACTGGAGCGAGAAAGCAGGAGGAGTTATACCAACATGAATCCCACCCCACAGATTTCTGACTGCTCCTCCCAACATGGGCTCATATGACAGCTTCGTGGTTGTTGTTTCTGCGGTTGTCATTCCTTTGGAGGGCATTTTGATTACGTGAGCACACATACAAGGATGAGAACAATGTTCATACAGGGCAGGTTAGCAACATGAGTATGACTCTTGACATACAAATAAATGGATTGCTGGCAAATGTGTTTTATCTGATAATGTGTTTATACTGTATGAATTAACTTCAATATACTACTTTTGTATTTAACAAGCTTTCTACATCAGCATCATCATATTCCTCGTCTTTCCCCGTAGAGACGTCGCTACCCAAGTCTCAAGGGGAACATGAGGTCACAAACGGAGACACTTAATCTAGTGCAAGGCTTCAAAATCTACCAGGGTTCAGGGGTCAGGGATGGGCTGAGGACAGATGGACAGGGCTTCCCTGGCAGTAGACGAATATATAGAGAGTGAGAGAGACAGACAGATAAACAGAAAGCGAGACGGAAATTCCAGGAAACCGTGGCTATGTCGACTGGGCCAGACCTTCCCAGGGTTACCCAGATAAGTAGGTAAGGCCGAGAGGTGAAAGGTCAGGCCTGGTGTTTACGTTAACAGCCAGGTCGCCAGGGTTACGGTAGGGCCATGGCAGTGCTCTAGTCGGACCGGTTCACTTGACGTATCCATCCGCGTGGAATGGAATGTGCTGAGGAGGCCGGATGGATCAGATGGATGGTGGATGGATAAGGCCCAGCGGTCAATGGGTCATGTAAGCATGGTTGTGCTGCAGACAGATAGACAGAGGCTGAATCCCCAATGAGCTCCAAATGAGCCCTGGTCAAAAGTATTGCAATATATAGGGAATAGGTTGTCGTTTGAGACACAACCAGACAGGGACAGCAGCCAGTCGCCCAAACAATACACAGACCGGCCGCTGATCTGATGTCTTCCTGATTGGTTGACATGTGGGAACATAGGCCTATAATTTGTTGTAATGACAACCCAGTTAAGAACGGGCATATCAAGCACAATGTTGTGGTCTAGGATTATGCATTTCCTCTCGCTCTCTCCACTGTTTTGGCCCTTGATCGTGTTATGGTTTTGGCCCGACTTACTTTGTGCTTGAAGGTTTCAGTCAGAGTGTGGAGTCCAGTCTTCTGTCTGGCTCCAGACTGGTCATGGCTCTGTCCCAAGGCAGAGGTCCTGAATAAACAAGAACAAACAGTACAAGAAATTACAGAGAATGAAATTAACTGAATTGTGTTAATTCTATCTTCATCCACAAGGCAACCGATAAATAGGGGTAGTGTGTATGGAGCGTCTCAGAATAGGAGTGCTGACTTAGGATCAGCTTTTCCTATTAGATCACAATGAATAAGATTAGATGAAGCAGATGGAGCAGTGCTGGTCTTGTCTCAGTCAGTGGAATAAAGAGAGAGGAGGCTTCTCTTGATTCTCTGCTTCTTTTCATAGTAAAAAAAAAAAAATCTATCAAGAAAACCTGGTGCTTCACGCAGAGCTAGAACAAACAGAACCTTCAAACAGCAGGAGGACTTACAGGGAGAGAGCCGTACAGCAACCACACAAAGAGACAGGCCTGGTGAGAGACATGTAATCCCGCCTGTAGGTGAGAGTGCTCATCTGGGGCTGAAAGATAAGAGCTGCATCCCAAGTCCCACCGTATTCCATACATAGTGCACTACTATTGTCTGGTCAAAAGTAGTGCACTATATAGGGAATAAGATGCCAGTTGGGATGTAGACACAGGCTGGAGGAGGACGGGTGGAGGACGGAGGGGGGTCTGGAATGGAGGGTCAGGGGGAGAGGGAAGGGGGGGAACAACAGCAGCAGCCGGCCCAGTGGAGGCCAGGCCAACCTCCCCCAGGTCTTAGCCAGGATGAAAGCTCTGGATCTCTGCTAGATAAGGGCAGGATGCGGGAGGGGGGTGCCATGTCCAGCGAGCATGTTCCCAGCCTCCTTTCCATAATCACGGTACTCTCCTCTACAAAAGCTCTCCGAGTGTCTGTGGTACCAGACCCTCAATTATATTAGGACCTGTGTGGTATTTAGTATGAGTGTGTACACTAGGTATCAGGAATTATCTACACTAAAACCGATCTGACTGCACATGCCATTTCAATATCAAAACACAGAGCTGCATTCTACGTATCCACCAAGTGGGAAGGAATCAGATCATTCCATATTTGTTTGTGTCGTGAGTGCACTCAAAAAGATGCATCTGTGCTTTTTCCTACATGCGTACTAAACACTAATTTCTCCTGTGGAGGTTAGGGATTCGTCCGGGACATTGAGGTGTGTCTGTGTGTGTGTGTAGAGCAGGATCTCTGCCGTCTCTCTGAGGAGCGCAGGGTCGGTCAGGGGGGAAATTAAAATCAGTGTTTGCAGAACTACTTGTTTTATCCCAGAGCAGATGGAGGGAGGGAGGGAGGGAACAAGGAGGTAGCGACCGCATGGGGAGGAAGAAAGGAGGACGGAGTTCTTCAGCTTTAACTCTTACAAGACAGACCACAGAGGTGTAGTGCAGTGGGGGAGGGCAGAACATACTGAGTGTCCCAAATGGCACCCTATTCCCTATATACAGTACACATACAGGTAACTGCTCAAATAAAGGAAACACCAACAAAGTGTCGCATTTGATGATTTCTTCTAGACATGGTAGCCAAAATAACAGGCAACTGGGCCTTTTTATACACGACACTACCCATGGGATGGGATGTTCATTTCTTCCTTAACTCAGGAACCACACCTGTGTGGAAGCAGCTGCTTTCAATATACTTTGCATCAAAAGTAGTGCGCCACATATGCAATAGGGTGCCATTTGGGACGCAAGCCCATGGTATTCAGCACCACGCAGAGTGGACACACAGGAACAGAAGCACAACACCGTATGACGTTAGCTGGCACCTGTCCTGAACAGATCAATGAAAGAAATCAATTCCAATTACGATCTAGCCGCTTGGCTCTAAATAGGGATGTGGATCAATCAATATCCATCTCAAAGGGAACAAAAAAAATAGTGTTTGTTTGTGTGTTTGTCAGCGTTCAGATTTCCCCCAAAAACTAGCAAGGATGCCATTCAGCTAATTTGTTAATGAAGCAAAATCTTGCTTAAATGTAGATTCACCTAAATGACATTACCATGAGAAGTACCGCAGATATTGGTATGAGAGAGATGCAACACTTGGCTCTCACACAGTCACACACAGTATCTGTGCATGTGCATTGGTTGGCGTCACTCTGTTACAGCAAGGTAGCCAAGGGACCAAAACAGCTGAGAAGTTGAGCCTTCTGCTTTAACGCACTTAGTTGTTGCAGAAATTGACCCTCTATGCTGTTTCCTTTCTGCATCTAAGTCATATCGCTGAGCCTACCTTTAATTGTTACAGTAGTAAAGACGGGATATTCTGGCTACTTTGTGCTAAAAATCAGATCAGTGTATGCCGACCTCTGTATGCAATTTTTTTTTACAACATTCTCAGGACAAATATGGCTGTAGACTTCCGTAGAGTGATAATTCTGTCGGAAGGAGCCACCGTGGACAGAGCTTTCCTGTGTTGAACAGAGTGGAGGAGAAAGGTACAATGCTGTAAACCAGCCAATCACCTTTGACCTGGCGTAGCTGTTGACGAGGCTGTGAGTGTGTATGTCATATCCATAACACTACCAGGGTTCTGTCACAGCTATACACACACAAAGCCGTGTGTGTGGGAGCGAGCGCGTGTGTAGCTGTGACAGAACCCTGGTAGTGTTATGGAAATGACACACACTCACAGCCTCGTCAACAGCTACGCCAGGTCAAAGGTGATTGGCTGGTTTACAGCATCCTGCCTTTCTCTTCAACACAGGAAATGAATTACCTCTCTGTCCACGGTGGCTCCTTCAGCATGATCACTCTACGGAAGTCTACAGACATATTTGGCCCCGTCTGTCACCGGGCCTAGGTGATGTCACTGTCACCTCTGGGTTAGAGGTCAGATAGGAACTCTACACGGTCACAAGCGCTCCTGTCTCAGCTCTTTTGGATGTGTCCCAAATGGCACCCTATTTCCATACTGTATAGGGCACTAGTTTTTAGCAGAGCCCTATGGTCCCTGGTCAAATGTAGTGCACTGTAAAGGAAATATGGTGCTATTTTGGGACACACCCTTTTGGATGAGACATTCCCAGAGGGTTACGGAGAAGGAAGTGTGTGTTCGTCATCTTACATTTACATTTAAGTCATTTAGCAGACGCTCTTATCCAGAGCGACTTACAAATTGGTGCGTTCACCTTAAGACATCCAGTGGAACAGCCACTTTACAATAGTGCATCTTACTGTGTTCCACACTAAACTTTTACCTGTTCCCTTTCGCTATAGAGCTCTGGTCAAAAGTAGTGCACTAGGGAATAGGGTGCCATTTCAAATCAAATCAAATTTTACTGGTCACATACATATTTTTAGCAGATGTTATTGCAGGTGTAGCAAAATGCTTGTGTCCTAGCTCCAACAGTGCAGTAATATCTAACAATTCACAACAATATGCCTTCCGCCTGGCTACTCCAACCTCGGCCAACAGCTCCGCCCCCCCCGCAGCTCCTCGCCCAAGCCTCTCCAGGTTCTCCTTTACCCAAATCCAGATAGCAGATGTTCTGAAAGAGCTGCAAAACCTAGACCCGTACAAATCAGCTGGGCTTGACAATCTGGACCCTCTATTTCTGAAACTATCTGCCGCCATTGTCGCAACCCCTATTACCAGCCTGTTCAACCTCTCTTTCATATCGTCTGAGATCCCCAAGGATTGGAAAGCTGCCGCAGTCATCCCCCTCTTCAAAGGGGGAGACACCCTGGACCCAAACTGCTATAGACCTATATCCATCCTGCCCTGCCTATCTAAGGTCTTCGAAAGCCAAGTCAACAAACAGGTCACTGACCATCTCGAATCCCACCGTACCTTCTCCGCTGTGCAATCTGGTTTCCGAGCCGGTCACGGGTGCACCTCAGCCACGCTCAAGGTACTAAACGATATCATAACCGCTATCGATAAAAGACAGTACTGTGCAGCCGTCTTCATCGACCTCGCCAAGGCTTTCGACTCTGTCAATCACCATATTCTTATCGGCAGATTCAATAGCCTCGGTTTCTCGGATGACTGCCTTGCCTGGTTCACCAATTACTTTGCAGACAGAGTTCAGTGTGTCAAATCGGAGGGCATGCTGTCCGGTCCTCTGGCAGTCTCTATGGGGGTGCCACAGGGTTCAATTCTCGGGCCGACTCTTTTCTCTGTATATATCAATGATGTTGCTCTTGCTGCGGGCGATTCCCTGATCCACCTCTACGCAGACGACACCATTCTATATACTTTCGGCCCGTCATTGGACACTGTGCTATCTAACCTCCAAACGAGCTTCAATGCCATACAGCACTCCTTCCGTGGCCTCCAACTGCTCTTAAACGCGAGTAAAACCAAATGCATGCTTTTCAACCGATCGCTGCCTGCACCCGCATGCCCGACTAGCATCACCACCCTGGATGGTTCCGACCTTGAATATGTGGACATCTATAAGTACCTAGGTGTCTGGCTAGACTGCAAACTCTCCTTCCAGACTCACATCAAACATCTCCAATCGAAAATCAAATCTAGAGTCGGCTTTCTATTCCGCAACAAAGCCTCCTTCACTCACGCCGCCAAGCTTACCCTAGTAAAACTGACTATCCTACCGATCCTCGATTTCGCGATGTCATCTACAAAATGGCTTCCAACACTCTACTCAGCAAACTGGATGCAGTCTATCATAGTGCCATCCGTTTTGTCACCAAAGCACCTTATACCACCCACCACTGCGACTTGTATGCTCTAGTCGGCTGGCCCTCGCTACATATTCGTCGCCAGACCCACTGGCTCCAGGTCATCTACAAGTCCATGCTAGGTAAAGCTCCGCCTTATCTCAGTTCACTGGTCACGATGGCAACACCCATCCGTAGCACACGCTCCAGCAGGTGTATCTCACTGATCATCCCTAAAGCCAACACCTCATTTGGCCGCCTTTCGTTCCAGTACTCTGCTGCCTGTGACTGGAATGAACTGCAAAAATCGCTGAAGTTGGAGACTTTTATCTCCCTCACCAACTTCAAACATCAGCTATCCGAGCAGCTAACCGATCGCTGCAGCTGTACATAGTCTATTGGTAAATAGCCCACCCATTTTCACCTACCTCATCCCCATACTGTTTTTATACTGTTTTTTTTTTTTTTATTTATTTATTTACTTTTCTGCTCTTTTGCACACCAATATCTCTACCTGTACATGACCATCTGATCATTTATCACCCCAGTGTTAATCTGCAAAATTGTATTATTCGCCTACCTCCTCATGCCTTTTGCACACATTGTATATAGACTGCCCATTTTTTTCTACTGTGTTATTGACTTGTTAATTGCTTACTCCATGTGTAACTCTGTGTTGTCTGTTCACACTGCTATGCTTTATCTTGGCCAGGTCGCAGTTGCAAATGAGAACTTGTTCTCAACTAGCCTACCTGGTTAAATAAAGGTGAAATAAAAAAATAAAAAATAAATAAAAAAATACACTCAAGTCTAAAAGTAAAATAATGGAATTAAGAAATATATAAATATTAGATGACAAAAATACAGCAGAATACAGTATATACATATGAGATGAGTAAAGCAGTATGTAAACATTATTTAAACATTATTAAAGTGGCCAGTGATTCCAAGTCTATGTATCTAGGTCAGCAGCCTCTAAGGTGCAGGGTTGCGTAACCGGATGGATGCCGGCTAGTGATGGCTATTTAACAGTCTGATGGCCTTAAGATAGAAGCTGTTTTTCAGACTCTCGGTCCCAGCTTTGATGCACCTGTACTGACCTTGCCTTCTGGATGATAGCGAGGTGAACAGGCTGTGGCTCGGGTGGTTGATGTCCTCGATGATATTTTTGGCCTTCCTGTGACATTTGGCGCTGTAGGTGTCCTGGAGGGCAGGTAGCTTGCCCCCGGTCATGCGTTGGGCAGACTGCACCAACCTCTGGAGAGCCCTGCAGTTGCGGGTGGTGCAGTTGCCATACCAGGCGGTGATACAGCCTTACAGGTGCACCTGTAAAAGTTTGTGAGGGTTTTAGGGGCCAAATTTCTTCAGCCTCCTGAGGTTGAAGAGGCGCTGTTGCGCCTTCTTCACCACACTGTCTGTGTGGGTGGAGCATATCAAAATCGTCAGTGATGTGTAGGCTGAGGAACTTGAAGCTTTCCACCTTCTCGTCTGTGGATCTATTGGGGCGGTAAGCAAATTGAAGTGGGTCTAGGTTGTCAGGTAAGGAGAGGTGATATGATCCTTAACTAGCCTCTCAAAGCACTTCATGATGACAGAAGTGCTACGGGGCGATAGTAATTTAGTTCAATTACCTTTGCTTTCTTGGGTACAGGAACAATGGTGGACTTGAAGCAAGTGGGGACAGCAGACTGGGATAGAGAAAGATTGAATACGTCCGTAAACACTCCAGCCAGCTGGTCTGCACATGCTCTGAGGACGTGGCTAAGGATGCCGCTGGGCCGGCAGCTTTGCAAGGGTTAACAAGCTCAATTCTCTTACTCACGTCAGCCACAGAGGAGAGCCCACAGTCTTTGGTAGCGGGCCGTGTCGGTGGCACTGTGTTATCCTCAAAGCGGGCGAAGGGGTTTAGCTTGTTCGGAAACAAGACGTCGGTGTCCGCGACGTGGCTGGTTTTCACTTTGTCTGATTGTCTGTAGACCCTACCACATACGTCTTGTGTCTGAGCCGTTGAATTGCGACTCCACTTTGTACTGACGTTTTGCCTGTTTGATTGCCATATGGAGGGAATAACTACACTGTTTTGTATTTGGCCATTTTCCCAGTCACATTGCGATGGTTAAATGCGGTGGTTCACACATTCAGTTTTGCACGAATGCTGCCATCCATCCACGGTTTCTGGTTTGGGTAGGTTTTAATAGTCACAGTAGGAACAACATCCCCTATACACTTCCCGATGAACTCAGTCACCGTCTATGTTATTATCAGAGGCTACCCGGAACATATCTCAGTCCGCGTGATCAAAATAATCTGGAAGCACGGATTCCGAATGGTCAGGCCAGTGTTGATTGAATACACCTTAGCACGGGTACTTCCTATTTGAGTTTCTGCCTATAGGAAGGGTGGAGAAAAACAGAGTTGTGATCAGATTTGCCAAAGGGAGGGCCTTGTAGGCATTTCAAAAAGTTGAGTTATGGTCTATGGTCCAATGTTTTATCAGTGCGAGTATTATCTTCTGGGCAGGTGGGACAGTAGCGTCCGGTGAAATTGCAGAGTGCCAAATTCAAAATAAAATATACAAGTGTCAAACATCGATTTAAAGATGAACTTCTTGTTAATCGAGCCGCTTTGTCAGATTTCAAAAAGGCTTTACCTTTTAAGCACGACATGCGATTATCTGAGGACAGCGTCCCGCTTACAAAAGCATACAAACATTTTCCAGCCAAGTAGAGGAGTCACAAAAGTCAGAAATAGTGATAAAATTAATCACTTACCTTTGATGATCTTCATATGGTTGCACTAACAAGACTCCCTGTTACATAACCCTGTTTTGTTGGCACGTTTTGTTCAGTAATCTACTGGCTCCAAGGCGGTCAAAACATGCAGACGAATACATCCTAATAGTATCGGTAAAATTAGTCGAAACATGTCAAACGATGTTTATAATTAATCCTCAGGTTGTCTATTGTCTAAATAATCAATCACAATAGGATTTTCAATAGAAATGAAAAACAACGAACGGCGTGCTCATGGTCACACGCCCAATCCAGCTCTGCATACTTCCCCTGTCCACTGACCAAAAGGTATTTTTACTCGTCGTTTTTCAAAATACAAGCCTGTAAGCATGTCTAAAGACTTGACATCTAGTGGAAGCCATAGGAACTGCAATCTGGGCCCTAACCCATAACATAGTCAATAGGCATTCAATGGAAAACAACTCACATCAAAAAAATCCCACTTCCTGGATGGATTTTCTCCGGGTTTTCGCCTGCCATATCAGTTCTGTTATACTCACAGACATTATTTTAACAGTTTTAGAAACTGCAGAGTGTTTTCTATCCAATACTACCATGCATATGCATATCCTAGCTTCTGGGCATGAGTAACAGGCAGTGTACTTTGGGCACGTTTGTCATCCAAATACTGCCCTACGTCAATGTGTTGGTGGAACAGTAGTGTTTTCCTCAAATTCACTTTGTTATAATCCCCAGCTACAATAAATGCGGCCTCAGGATATGTGGTTTCCAGTTTGCATAAAGTCCAGTGTAGTTCTTTAACTTATTCGATATAGGGGGCACTCTTAATTTTTGGATGAAAAACGTTCCCTTTTTTAAACAAGATATTTTGTCACGAAAAGATGCTCGACTATTCATATAAGTGACAGCTTTGGAATGAAAACACTCTGACGTTTCCAAAACTGCAAAGATATTGTCTGTGAGTGCCACAGAACTGATGTTACAGTAAAAAAAACAGATAAAAATACAATCAGGAAGTGCCGCATTTTTTGAAACCGCCTCATGGCAATGACTCCTTATATGGCTGTGGAGGAGCTAGGAGTCAGCTTACCTTTTCCACGTTTTCCCCAAGGTGTCTGCAGCATTGTGACGTATTTGTAGGCATATCATCATATCATTGGAAGATTGACCCTAAGAGACTACATTTACCAGGTGGCCGCTTGGTGTCCTCCGTTGCAATTATTGCGTAATCTCCAGCTGTAAGTACTTTTCCGTTTGCTACTGAGGAGAAACCCAACTGCCACGAAGGATTTATCATCGAATAGATATGTGAAAAACACCTTGAGGATGATTCTAAACAACGTTTGCCATGTTTCTGTCGATATTATGGAGTTAATTTGGAGTTAAAAAAGTTCGGCGTTGTAGTGAATGAATTTTCGTTTTTTTTTCTTAGCCAAAAGTGATGAACAAAACGGAGCGATTTCTCCTACACAAATAATATTTTGGGAAAAATGAACATTTGCTATCTAACTGAGTCTCCTCATTGAAAACATCCGAAGTTCTTCAAAAGGTAAATTATTTTATTTGAAAGCTTTTCTTGTTTTTGTGAAAATGTTGCCTGCTGAATGCTAGGCTTAATGCTATGCTAGGCTATCGATACTCTTACACAAATGCTTGTGTAGCTTTGGTTGAAAAGCATATTTTGAAAATCTGAGATGACAGTGTTGTTAACAAAAGGCTAAGCTTGTGTTTCAATATATTTATTTCATTTCATTTGAGATTTTCATGAATAGAAAAAGTTGCGTTATGCTAATGCATTATAGTTTTATTATTTATTATGATTTTTCTGTCAATTTCTCAGCCAAGCAGGATGAACAAACGTGACGTTTTTCACCTACAAAAATATTATTTTTGGAAAAAAGGAACATTTGCTATCTAACTGGGAGTCTCCTGAGTGAAAGCATCTGAAGTTCTTCAAAGGTAAATGATTTAATTTGGTTGCTTTTCTTATTTTTGTGAAAATGTTGCCTGATGCCAGCACAACCTAGCATAGCATTATGGCATGCTAAACTTACACAAATGCTTGTCTAGCGTTGGCTGTAACGCATATTTTGAAAATCTGAGATGACAGTGTTGTTAACAAAAGGCTAAGCTTGTGTTTGAATATATTTATTTCATTTAATTTGCGATTTTCATGAATAGGAAACGTTGCGTTATGGTAATGTACTTGAGGCTATGATTACGCTCCCGGATACGGGATTGCTCATCGCTAGAGGTTAAGGGCTGTTGTGGTATCGGCTTGAGGGGGAATATACACGTCTATGAATATGAACGAAGATAATTCTCTTGGGAGGTAATACTGTCAGCATTTGATTGTGAGGTATTCTAGGTAGGGTGAACAAAATAACTTGAGTTTCTGTATGTTATCACAATCACACCATGAGTGGTTAATCATGAAACACACTCCCCCGCCTTTCTTCTTCCCGGAGAATTCTTTATTCCTTACTGCGCGATGTACTGAGAACCCAGATGGCTGAATGAATGGGGACAGTATATCCCAAGGGAGCCATGTTTGAAACAGAGTATGTTTACAATCCCGGATGTCTCTCTGGCAGGAGATCCTCGCCCTGAGCTCGTCTACTTTATTATCCAGAGACTGAACATTAGCGAGTAATATACTCGAAAGCGGTTGATGGTGTGCACGCCTCCTGAATCGGACTAGAAGTCCCCTTCGAATACCACGTCTCCGCTGGCAGCCTCTGGAATAAGTTGAATTGTCCTGGGGGGTACAAACAAAGGATCCAATTCTGGAAAGTCGTATTCTTGGTCGAATTGCTGGCGAGCTACCGCCGCTCTGATATCAAAAAGTTATTTCCGACTGTATGTAATAGCACCCCAAAAAATCTGGGCTAATAATGTAAGAAATAACCCCAAAAAACAAAATACTGCAAAGTTGCTAAGGAGCTAGAAGCAGAGCTGCCATATCTGTCAGCGCCATCTTACTTACTTGGGATGCAGATGTGGAATAGGCAAACTCCCAACTAAAGCATGGTAAGAAGGAAGTGAGGTGGGATGGGGGGGTTGTGCCATCAGAGAAAATATATAGATGTGAGCCTAACTAGAATAGAAAGATGAGAAAGCACAGGAAAGAAGTAACAAGTGATGCGTTGCTCTCCTTACGAAGTGGGCTTTCCCTTTCTCTCCCCCCAAAGGCACACTCCTTAACAACCAAAAAATGAACTTTCTCAACCAGGTATTACTTTCTATCATTCTGGGCAAAATATACATACTCCGCATAGGCCTAAATTAATTAAAAAATAATGTGCCATTACTACAAATTACATGTTCTGAAATATCATGCAGAGCTCGGTTAGAACTCATCGAAACGCCACAAGGATTTCAAGAGCCAAAATTTGATTTCGAGAAATGGTATGAAACGTTTTGTGATATCATATATGCTGAAATGGGGGGGAAATCATGTGAATAAAGACTACATCCCCAAGTCCAGGAACATTTACAAACTGAACAGCCTTATTGGAACGAGTTAAGGGACCTATGGCCTGTAATGAGCCAGGCTGAGCACTTCTTTCTAAAGGGTAAATGTAGGAATACAAGAAAACATTTAATTAAGGAACTGAAGAAAAAACAGCATGCTTAATAAGACTATTCAAACTGAGATATCAAAGAGGGCAGGTATTACACATTTGAGGAAATACAGACAAGAACTCAACAGTTCTGGAACCAAATAAATACGTTAGGACCAAAACGACATAAGATAATTCCAATGGAAGTCGGGGAAGAGCAAGGGCATACTGTGGCATATTATGAGGAAGAATTTGATAAAGACGCATATTCCCTGAAAACTTAACTGGAAAACACATTGTCAGAACTCTTTAATATATGTAACCCGTACCTAAATGAGGAGCTGTCCGTGGCAGAAGTTATAAGCTGCAAAAAAATGGGAAACTAAGTTCGACATGGTTTGCTCCAAACTTGTTTAGAGTACAGTATCCTACGTAAACTGAACCATTCTAACGACTGCCATATCTTACAAATGTTCTATACATCTGTCCTGCGGAGTGTGCCATCCTTTGGACTAATATGCATGTTCGGAAAACATGCGAGTGCGAAACCAAGTCAAGCTTCAGCGCTTGATTAAGACTGCGGGAAGAATAATTGGTATAGATCAAGAATCAGCCACCAAGCTGTACACAAAACTCCTCCTCCTAAAACGTGAAAGCATTTTACAGGACAGTGCTCATCCCCTTCACTCAAAATTCAGTTTCAGCAGTAACCGGACAAGGGTAGATTATGATAGATATGGGGACTCTTTCATTCCAACAGCTGTTAGGCTGTATTATAGATTGTCTGTTGGTCCTTCGAATACACAGCATATTGCTATTTCACTTTAAAATGTATAGCTATAGCGCTCTGAATGAATTATTTTGTGTAGTTTCTGCGTCATGTTTTATGTACTGTCTTTGTAAGCACATGACCAAATTAATTTCCCCCTGGTGGGATAATAAAGTTGATCTGAATCTGAATCCACTTGGTATGAGTAAGTCTCTAGTGAATCCCATTTTCCAAATCTTCTTCGAATCTGTAATTAAAAGTCATTAAAAAGATACTCATACAGTATGTCATCACTATTGTGTTGATTGATTAATTCCAGTCAATAATTTTGTTTTAAAAAGGCCTAGGTAGCCTAGGCAACCGAAGTGTCAATATAAACCACATTTGATCACAATCACATTTTCTCAGAACACAAATAAATTGGCCTATTTTAGGCTACAACTACATAGCTGAGGCTATAAAAACATGACGTTTCCCCTAGTCCAGATGGGATCAGAGCGCATAGGCTTCTCTAGGCTACCGGCAGCTGTGGTAATCAGACTGAGAACAGACTAATTGTCCACTTTGACAAATCATGAGGCATTTTTGTTTGGAGGGGGTGGGTTTCCATATAAAACGGTTAATCACGGTGAACTCACATGATTTGCATGATATTGATAAAAAAAATGAAGCCTGGTTTGTTGTAATGTTGTAAGGTAGGCCTACTGTACTTTTCTATTCATATGAGAGGGTTAATTGTTCATTTTTGATAGGCTAATGAAGAAGACATGATGATATAGCAACTGTGCTTTGTACTGAAGCTAAAATATAATGAATGTAGCCTACAGATGAGAAAATAAACCCTTTAATTGTCAGCACATACAGTACATGCTTGTGAATTGTTGCATTATTCAAGTGTGTAATATGGTTTGGTTGCATTATTCAATTGTGTAATACGTTTTAAAATAAAAGTTTCTGTCATTGTTGAATAGTTTGTCCTTCCTGGCTACGGTCAATTTGAGCTGCTGACTAAGAATGGTGGGGAAATTCTCTTTCTGTCTGTGTGTGTATAACACACAGCTCTGTCTGTGTGAGCCGGTTCAGGGACGTGACGAACGGAGAGACAGATAAACAGAGGAGAAAGGAAAGAAAGAGAGGAGGAAAACACTCCCTCTATCCAAGGGCAGCGCACCTCGATCACTGGACTGGGTGGTGAAGGACAGAGTGGCTTTGACCGCACCTCAAGGAGCTGTTTGAAGCGAAGGGCAGCTTCATGCTTCAGAGAAGGACGATCTTACGGTGGGGGAGTGGTAGTGTTAGCAGCGTCAGGTATAGGTAGCAGAAGGGCCTGCGTAAGAGGCCCCCAGTCTGTCTCGCCATCCTCTTTTTCTTTAATGATGACTGCTCCCTAAGACCTGGTTGATGGAGATCAAAGGAATATGCAGATCGTCCCACAGGTTCTCCTCCTCTAAGAGGTGATATGAAGTTTCTAAAAGCAGGTCAAGGCAACACCCTCTTAATTTACATAAAAGTACTGTAGCCTGGAGTATTAGTACTTAGAGCCTGATGCTAGTATAAAAATGGGTCTTGTGGCAAAAAAAAAAAAGTGAATATTTGTCACATGGTTCGTAAACAACAAGTGTGGATTAAGAGTGAAATGCATACTCACGGGCCCTTCCAAATAATGCAGAATTGAAAATTAATAAACAAGGAATAAATACACAATGAGTAACGATAACTTGGCTATATACACGGATTACCAGTACCTAGACGATGTGCTGGAGTACGAGGTAATTGAGGTATATAGTGCTTTCGTAAAGTATTCAGACCCCTTGACTTTTTCCACAATTTGTTACATTACAGCATAAATCTAAAATTGATGAAATTGATACCCCATAATGACAAAGCAAAAAGTTATTTTAGAAATGTTTGCAAATGAATAAAAATAGGATATCGGTCACCTCCCTGATCAAGGCTCTTCTCCCCTGATTGCCGGGCGGCCAGGTCTAGGAAGAGTCTTGGTGGTTCCAAATGTCTTCCATTTAAGAATTATGGAGGACACTGTGTTCTTGGGGACCTTCAATGCTGAAGAATTTGTTTGGTACCCTTCCCAAGATCTCTGCCTCGAACACAATCCTGTCTCGGAGCTCTACGGACAATTTCTTCGACCTCACTGTTTGGTTTTTGCTCTGACATGCACTGTCAACAGGTGTGCCTTCCAAATCATGTCCAATCAATTGAATTTACCACAGATGGACTCAAATCAAGCTGCAGAAACATCAAGGATGAGCAATGGAAACAGGATGACCTGAGCACAATTTCAGGTCTAATAGCAAAGGATCTGAATATTTATGTAAATAAGATATTTTTTTCAATTTATTTTTAGCAAACATTTCTAAAAACCTGTTTTCGCTTTGTCATTATGGAGTATTGTGTGTAGATTGATGAGGATTTTTTTTATTTGATCCATTTTACAATAAGGCTGCAAAGTAACAAAATTTGAAAAAAAGTCAAGGGGTACTTTCCAAAGGCACTGTATGCACATCTAAGTAGGGATAAAGTGACTAGGCAACACGATAGATAATAAACAGTAACAGAAACATATGTGATGACTAAAAAGAGTTAATGCAAAAAGGAGTCAATGCAGAAAAACTTTCATCACATTCCCAGTGGATCAGAAGTTGACATGCACTCAATTAGTATTTGGTAGCATTGCCTTTAAATAGTTGAACTTGGGTCAAAAGTTTCGGGTAGCCTTCCACAAGCTTCCCACAATAATCTGGGTGAATTTTGGCCCATTCCTCCTGACAGAGCTGGTGTAACAGAGTCAGGTTTGTAGGCCTCCTTGATCGCACGTGCTTTTTCAGTTCTGCCAACAGAGGTGAGGTCAGGGCTTTGTGATGGCCACTCCAATACCTTGACTTTGTTGTCCTTAAGCCATTTTGCCACAACTTCAGAAGTATGCTTGGCGTCATTGTCCATTTGGAAGATTCATTTGCGACCAACCTTTAACTTCCTGACTGATGTCTTGAGATGTTGCTTCAATATATCCACACACTTTTCCTGCCTCATGAAGCCATCTATTTTGTGAAGTGCACCAGTCCCTCCTGCAGCAAAGCACCCCCACAACATGATGCTGCCATCCTTGTGCTTCACGGTTGGGATGGTGTTCATCGGCTTGCAAGCCTCCCTCTTTTCCTCCAAACATAACGATTCGTCATTATGGCCAAACAGTTCTATTTTGTTTCATCAGACCAGAGGACATTTCTCCAAAAAGTACGTTATTTGTCCCCATATGCAGTTGCAAACTGTAGTCTGGCATTTTTACGGAGGTTTTGGAGCAACGGCTTCTTCCTTGCTGAACAGCCTTTTATATAGGACTAGTTTGTTAACAAGAAATGTGTGGAGTGGTTGAAAAACGAGTTTTAATGACTCCAACCTAAGTGTATGTAAACTTCCGACTTCAACTGTAATTAGCAGGCAGCACGTGTTTACTGTCCTGTTGCGTTTACTGTCCTGTCGCAAACAGTGCATTCTGACATAGCGTACATAAAACAACTCACACTGGGGTGACCGTTGGATATATTTGGAACTCACGTATGAAAAAGGTTACCTGTAAAATTACAGGAAGATTTTTGTATTAGAAATGATTACTGTAATTTTACTAGAATTTGTTCATTATTCCAAAAAGGAAATTACTGTAAAATGTGTGAAGTTTGTCAAATGACATTTAAAAAAAAATAATTAAGCGTACCAGTACTGAGTCAATGTGCAGAGGTACGAGGTAGTTGAGGTAATGTGTACATGTAGGTAGGAGTAAAAGCAACTAGCCAATCAGGATAGATAATAAACAGCAATGTAAGTGGTGTGAAAGTACGTGTGTGTTTGTGTGTGGCATCAATATGCATGTGTGTGTGAGCGTATGTAGTGTGTGTGTATGTGTGTGTTGGCCTGTCAGTGTGTGGGTAGAGTCTGTGCAAAAAAAGGTCAATGCAATAGTCTGGGCGGCCATTTGATTAACTGTTTAGCAGTCTTATGACTTGGGGACAGAAGCTGTTTCTGGTGCCTTTCGGTCCCAGCCTTGGTGCATTGGTACCTCTTGCCATGCGGTATCAAGAGTGAACAGTCTATGGCTTGGGTGGCTGGGGTCTTTGGCAATTTTCCGAGCCTTGTTGTGCCGGCACCACACAGCCAGGTCTCTGACCTCCTCCCTGTAGGCTGTCTCGTCGGTGATCAGGCCTACCACCGTCGTGTCATCAGCTGGTGGTGTTGGAGTCATGCATGGACACACTGTCATTGGTGAACAGGGAGTACAGGAGGGGGCTAAGCACACACACTGGGTTCAAAATGTATTTTCACACCTTCAATGACTAACTGTGCTTGTTTGAGCTAGCCTGGCACAATGGAACCCATGGAATAGTCCAAAAACTGCAAAACCCACACGTCTAGGCACTCAAATCAAATGCAGAAAAGTATTTGAAAATTAATCAAATACCACTTGAACCCAGGTCTGGTTAGTTAGCGCCGAACTGAAAAATGCAGTGCCCATTCCTGAGGTATAGAGAGGGAAAGGTGAAAGCCTGCCTGTCTCTCTCGTCTCAGCAGAGTTAGAAAAGGTTACTGCACAAATTGAGCAGCTGCTCCAGAGTCTTTGACGGGCATTAGAACCTGGGAAACATTGTCTGGCAGGATCAAAGGGAACCATGGGTAATTACTGTAGTTACCTTCAGTGATGCTGTTAAATTAACCACACACACACAGACACACACAGACCTTACCCTCACTAGCTAGTTTTAATGGGCCTCGAAAGAGGAGGCACAAAGCAGAGGGAACACAGTGGCAGTGTCTCAATCGAGGCAGATAGCTTCCTTTCCTTGTGTCCTTTCCTCCATGACCCCCAACCTGTCATGGCCAGGACAGGAGGCCATTCGGGATCAACTCATTCAGTCCTGTCAGCCATTATAGTACAGAGTTGATGAAAAGATAAAATGGAGGAAAAGGGAGAGATGGTAAAAGATGTGATGGCGGAGTTAGATTATCCATTTTTATAACGAGGTCAATGATAGTTGAGGGATTTGACTCTCCTGGGAGGAGGAGAGGAGGATCACACACAGGAGAGGAGATGAGATGTGGATACCTTCGCTTGGCGCTCTTTTGCTTTGGCGGTCTGTGTAAACAGGACACGATAAGAAGTGAGGAGAGGAAACGGTCATCTCTGATTCCTGGATATTTGAGGTATGGCAGGCTTTTGGGAGTTTCTCCCCCTTTACGGAGAAGCTTTTAATCTTTCAATTTCCTATGACATAACAATATTCTGTGCAAGTCTGCATAGGGCTATCTCAAACTAGGGCTGGGTGGTATACCGTTTTTTTGCGATATACCGGTATTGATGCACGGACTGGTTTGGGTTTTTACGTTACCTTCTATAACGGTATTTGGATGTTTGGTTTGTTAAATATAGTTCACTCTGCCGCTTGAGTCATCTCTCTCCGCTCTCTCGCCCCATGCTGCTTTCCACACAGACTTAGCCCCGCCCCGGTCACTCAAGGAGCGCATTCATGGTTGCTCGACCATGAGACACTTGCGTTGTCTCTGCATGGTCAATGCAGCACATGCAACAATGTTGATGACTACGATGCAGTTTCGACTTTGCTTCCTAATATAAATCCACCAGCGTTCTACAATTACACTATTAGTTTGTGTTTCTTACATCTGCAAACAGCTAGTCCTGTTGGGCCGCTACCTGGGGAGGCAGGTAGCCTAGTGGTTAGAGCTTTGGGCCAGTAACCGAAAAGTTGCTCAATCGAATTCCTGAGGTAAAAATCTGTCGTTCTACCCCTGAACAAGGCAGTTAACCCACAGTTCCTAGGCCATCATTGTAAATAAGAATTTGTAAACTGACTTGCCTAGTTAAATAAAGGTAAAATAAATGTCAAAAATGCTAATCGCTAGTTAGCTGGCTAAGTAATAAAATGTACTGAGTCACATTAAATGTAGCTAGTTATACAGCCTGGTACCAGTGATGGTGTAGCCCTAAATCAGCAGGTTGTTTGTGCAACAGTATCTTTTAAATCAAAGAGGAATAGGCGAAGTAGCTAAGAGAAAACATTTAATGTAGCCAAAGATTATAGGGTCCCCTAGGAGTTTGTTTTATACTGTTCAGTTAAAAATATCAGAATGGAGAGAGACCAATTGAAATCACTTAGAATGTGTTTTCCCCCTGGGGTAACACACTAATCATAAAGCAAATTTAGAACTTTTATTATTCAACAACATAAAAGACAGTCCAAAATGTGAAAACATATTGTGATATTATAGACTGGGGCAAAAAAGTATTTAGTCAGCCACCAATTGTGCAAGTTCTCCCACTTAAAAAGATGAGGCCTATAATTTTAATCATAGGTACACTTCAACTATGACAGACAAAATGAGAAGAAAAAAAATCCAGAAAATCACATTGTAGGATTTTTAATGAATTTGCAAATTATGGTGGAAAATAAGTATTTGGTCACCTACAAACAAGCAAGATTTCTGGCTCTCACAGACCTGTAACTTCTTCTTTAAGAGGCTCCTCTGTCCTCCACTCGTTACCTGTAGTAATGCCACCTGTTTGAACTTGTTATCAGTATAAAAGACACCTGTCCACAACCTCAAACAGTCACACTCCAAACTCCACTATGGCCAAGATCAAAGAGCTGTCAAAGGACACCAGAAACAAAATTGTAGACCTGCACCAGGCTGGGAAGACTGAATCTGCAATAGATAAGCAGCTTGGTTTGAAGAAATCAACTGTGGGAGCAATTATTAGGAAATGGAAGACATACAAGACTACTGATAATCTCCCTCGATCTGGGGCTCCACACAAGATCTCACCCTGTGGGGTCAAAATGATCACAAGAACGGTGAGCAAAAATCCCAGAACCACATGGGGGGACCTAGTGAATGACCTGCAGAGAGCTGGGACCAAAGTAACAAAGCCTACCATTAGTAACACACTACGCCGCCAGGGACTCAAATCCTGCAGTGCCAGACGTGCCCCCCTGCTTAAGCCAGTACATGTCCAGGCCCGTCTGAAGTTTGCTGGAGAGCATTTGGATGATCCAGAAGAAGATTGGAGAATGTCATATGGTCAGATGAAACCAAAATATAACTTTTTGGTAAAAACTCAACTCGTCGTGTTTGGAGGACAAAGAATGCTGAGTTGCATCCAAAGAACACCATACCTACTGTGAAGCATGGGGGTGGAAACATCATGCTTTGGGGCTGTTTTTCTGCAAAGGGACCAGGGCGACTGATCCGTGTAAAGGAAAGAATGAACGGGGCCATGAATCGTGAGATTTTGAGTGAAAACCTCCTTCCATCAGCAAGGGCATTGAAGATGAAACGTGGCTGGGTCTTTCAGCATGACAATGATCCCAAACACACCGCCCGGGCAACGAAGGAGTGGCTTCGTAAGAAGCATTTCAAGGTCCTGGAGTGGCCTAGCCAGTCTCCAGATCTCAACCCCATAGACAATCTTTGGAGGGAGTTGAAAGTCCGTGTTGCCCAGCAACAGCCCCAAAACATCACTGCTCTAGAGGAGATCTGCATGTAGGAATGGGCCAAAATACCAGCAACAGTGTGTGAAAACCTCGTGAAGACTTACAGAAAACGTTTGACCTCTGTCATTGCCAACAAAGGGTATATAACAATGTATTGAGAAACTTTTGTTATTGACCAAATACTTCTTTTCCACCATCATTTGCAAATAAATTCATTAAAAACCCTACAATGTGATTTTCTGGATTTTTTTTTCTCATTTTGTCTGTCATAGTTGAAGTGTACCTATGATGAAAATTACAGGCCTCTCATCTTTTTAAGTGGGAGAACTTGCACAATTGGTGTCTGACTAAATACTTTTTTGCCCCACTGTATTTGTGTGTTATTTTGCCCAGCCCTATCTCAAACACACAGCATAAATGAAAAATGTTTTTTTTTTAAGTATTACTTGTGGCCCCTTCTCTCTATGAGGTGGTCCCTCCTCTCTTCCAGGGTCGGTGCCAGAGGTCTGCTCCTCTCCCTGAACCTCTCCACGGGCCCCTGGAACACAAACAGTACATATAGGCTGAATGAACTAAATATACTACTGTAAAATCACATTATCTCTGATAGTATTTTTAAGGCATCCATTAGACACACAGATTGTGGTGACGCGTGGCCAAGCGCCTGCTGCTCTGCCCCAACATTAGACAAAGGAACATTTCGTTTAATACACCAGGCTACCAGCCAGGTGGGTGGTTGGGGACCCCTGGCCACTCGGTCAGGCTGTATATTAAATAAATCAAGAGCATTCTACTGTGTAAATTATTCAGTTAACACACCTTATCCTCTTCCAACAACCTTGTTAGAGAACCTCAAGAGTGAAAAGCAAAAGAAAGGGAGGGGGAAAAAGACAAGGGAAGGAAAAGAGGAAAAACAACTCATTCACCTGCAACTCAGCAAAACTCTGGGTACATCTCTAAGCACTCAGCCAGAGAAGAGAGATAATTCACCCTGACACCTCCATTGTTTCAGAGTAACGGTAACACACACACAGAGAGAACAGTGTTTTCAGTACATATTTATAGAAAAATGGCTCTAGATCAGGGATGGGCAAGTTTGATGTGGGCCACAAAACAATTGAACTCATGAGGGGCCGCAGTGGCTCATGGGTCTGTGTACCCACATCCATACAATTTTTATTGGTCCGCGGGCCTACAAAAGGGAATGATGCCTCGGTTTCACACACATAAAGAAATGCTTAAGTCAATCCATATGCAACATACGCACAGTATATAGGAAAGGAACACTAAACATACAGGGCCAGTTTCCCAGATACAGATTGAGCCTTGTCCTGGATTCAAAAGGAAGATCTATGGAGAATATCAATTAAAAATCCTTCTTAGTCCAAGACTACGGTTTAGGATTGGGCAGTATACCTATTTCCATACCGTGCCTCTGCCATCCAGGGTTATACTATTACCGGTAGTGCACACAAGAGTGCAATCTTTTGCAGGGAAACAGAAAAAAATCCCTAAAAACATCACTTACAAGAATGCTAACAAAATTCGAACAAGTACTAAGGAATTCTCAAAGTGGATGCTACGTAAATGCTAATGAGCGCATACAAACATTTACTCCTAGGTCAGACAACCCAGCTCATAAAGTATCTCAAAAAGCAGTTTGCAGGACGCACAAAACAAATAATAGGCAGCTGGGATCTTAATTCATGAGGGGATTGTCTCTGCTGCTATTACCAAGAAGCTTGATCTTGCAAACTAACATCAGCCACTTAGTTAACATTAGCAAAACTCCAGCTGGAGAGAACTTATTTAGATAGTTAACTTAATATTTGATATATAGCTGGGAAACTGTTGTAAATTTCATAATTTCACCGCACTTAAATTGCACTGCAGGAGTGACTCACCTCACGAAGCTCCCATTTTGCTTGTTGTGCTTCTTTGTAAACAAACACATGTAGCTGGTTCAAACCTCTGTTTTGGGAAAATAGTACTGGTAAACTTTATAATGAACAATTATCTAACGGGCAAAATGATGAACACAATCTGCTGTATCTATTACCTAGTGCACAAACTGACTGCAGGTATTTATTTAAAAAATAACACATTTTCAGGGCCTTCCGAGTGGCGCAGTGGTCTAAGGTACTACATTATAGTGCTAGCTGTGACACGAGAGATTCTGGTACGAGTCCAGTCTCTGTCGCAGCCGGCCGCAACCGGGAGACCCATGGGAGGACGCACAATTGGCCCAGCGTCGTCCGGGTTAGGGGAGGGTTTGGCCGGCAGGGATGTCCTTGTCCCATCGCGCTCTAGCGACTCCTTTGGCGGGCCGGGCGCAGTGCACGCTGACATAGTCGCCAGGTGTACGGTGTATCCTCCGACACATTGGTGTGGCTGGCTTCTAGGTTAAGCGGGCACTGTGTCAAGAAGCAGTGCGGTTTGGTTGGGTCGTGGTTTGGAGGACGCACGGCTCTCGACATTCGCCTCTCAAGTCCGTACGGGAGTTGCAGCGACGAGACAAGACTAACTACCAATTGGATACCATGAAATTGGGTAGAAAAATGGGTTAAAAAAAAGCCTAGCATTCCAAGCCAAAAAATGTCACATCAGAATGATAATAAAAAGCTAACAAGCCAATAACTAGAATCCTCATAGAGAATGCTGACGCATTGAGAACATTTTGTACAGTTTCTGAACTAAACTACAAAAGTAACTCAAACATGTTACTCAGTTTGCTGCACACACAAAAAAACTAATATTAGCCAGCAAGGCCCTTGATCCAGCAGGGGATTCTCTGCTGTTACCAAGCAAATACTTGATATTGGAAGAAGCTAGCTAACCACTTAAATTACTAAACTCTGCAAAAAAAAAAAAAAAAAAAATATAAAAAAATTCAGGACCCTGTCTTTCAAAGATAATTCATAAAAATCCAAATAACTTCATAGATATTCATTATAAAGGGTTTAAACATTGTTTCCCATGCTTGTTCAATGAACTATAAACAATTAATGAACAAGCACCTGTGGAACGGTCGTTAAGACACGAACAGCTCACAGACAGTAGGCAATTAAGGTCACAGTTATGAAATCTTAGGACACTAAGACCTTTCTACCGACTCTGAAAAACACCAACAGAAAGGACCCTGTTAATCTGCATGAGGACTGCAGATGTGGCCAGGGCAATAAATTGCAATGGCCATACTGTGAGATGACTAAGACAGAGCTACAGGGAGACAGGACAGACAGCTGATCGTCCTCGCAGTGGCAGACCACTTGATCACCTGCACAGGATCAGTACGTCGGAACATCACACCTGCGGGACAGGTACAGGATGGCAACAACAACTGCCCGGGTTACACCAGGAACACACAATCTCTCCATCAGTGCTCAGACTGTCCGCCATAGGCTGAGAGAGGCTGGACTGAGGGCATGTAGACCTGTTGTAAGGCAGGTCCTCACCAGACATCACCGGCAACAACGTCGCCTATGGGCACAAACCAACCGTCGCTTGACCAGACAAGACTGGCAAAAAGTGCTCTTCACTGATGAGTTGCGGTTTTGTCTCACAAGGGTTGATGGTCGGATTCTCTTTATTGTCGAAGGAACGAGCGTTACACCGAGGCCTGTACTCTGGAGCGGGATCGATTTGAAGGGGGAGGGTCCGTCATGGTCTGGGGTGTCACAGCATCATCGGACTGAGCTTGTTATCAATGCAGGCAATCTCAACGCTGTGCGTTACAGGGAAGACATCCTCCTCCCTTATGTGGTACCCTTCCTGCAGGCTCATCCTGACATGACCCTCCAGCATGACAATGCCACCAGCCATACTGCTTGTTCTGTGCGTGATTTCCTGCAAGACAGGAATGTCAGTGTTCTGCCATGGCCAGTGAAGAGCCCGGATCTCAATCCCATTGAGCATGTTTGGGACCTGTTGGATCGGAGGGTGAGGGCTAGGGCCATTCCCCCCCCAGAAATGTCCAGGTACTAGCAGGTGCCTTGGTTGGAGAGTGAGGTAACATCTCACAGCAGTAACTGGCAAATCTGGTGCAGTCCATGAGGAGGAGAGGCACTGCAGTACTTAATGCAGCTGGTGGCCACACCAGATACTGACTGTTACTTTTGAATTTGACCCCCCCTTAGTTCAGGGACACCTTATTCCATTTATGTTAGTCACATGTCTGTGGGACTTGTTCAGTTTATGTCTCAGTTGTTGAATCTTGTTCATTAAGTTCAAATAAGTTTGCTGAAAATAAACGCAGTTGACAGTGAGAGGATGTTTCTTTTTTTTAGTTTAACTACTAAATTAACAAACCAATTGCACAACTGCAGAGAATTTAGCACATTTTAAGACAGTTAACTTAATCGTTGTAAGATATCTAGCTGGCAAACATTTAGTTGCGAATTCCATACTGTAGATCACCTGGTGCATGCTGCATGACAGTGAGTGACTCACAAGGCTTTGGTCTCTCGTCGTTGTGTGCTTGTAAACAAACACCACATGACTGGGGACTGCCGTAAGCTACATAATAATGTGACAGGAGAAATAAAGAACACAATGTTCTTTATCTCCTGAAGTATTGCACAAGTTGACTCCAAAACTGATTTCTATTCAAGCATATTAGATGACTGTCATTAATATTCCATTCACCCAGTTCAATGTAACCGCGATAGGTTTAGGCTACTACATGTTCCTCAAATTTCCCCTAAACACATCATGAGGTTGCTACAAGCTAGCCTATTAATGAAAGTTAACAACGTAGGTGCACACAGGTCGAGATAAAAATTTGAGGTGACAGACACTGACACATTCAATACCACCTTGCATCTTGCTGATCTGGGGTGTAATCATTAGTCCAACAGTTGCAAACAACTGTTTGTCCATTGTATGTTTATTCCCATTTCGTTTGCGTCTGTTTCTCAACAGAATCGGTGGAATGAATACACCCCCGATCACGAGTCAACACAGTTCCCTTTCAGAGCAGCCACGTTGTATTCCTTCTAGCATCTATGCACTCTCCTTCTCTCACCTTTCCCCTTCACTTGTGGACTTCAATACACAACACATCAGCTGTATGTAAACAGGCAAAAAAAAGATTCCAAGCCAAACTATATCATAACCACTACACAAAGCCTACGTCGATGTCCCCATATTAGCTAAAATAACGTCAGTCAACATAGCTAATAGAACTAAAGCATTAGTAAACTCACTACAATCATTCAGTAACATTACAGTGTACAGTCAGTAAGCAGTTTAGCACTTACACCGGCGGGCCCTGCTGGCAATATATTTGTAAAACCAAAAGCTTACATTGACTTAGAAGAGTTATAGTGTTGTGTTGGATAGTCATAGCTAACATAGCATCCCTCTGTTGGAGCAGGGGCTAAACTAGCTAGCTGCATTTGGACGGAAGCTAGCTGTCCTCCGGCTACACCATAGTGCTACCCTACAGAGTGCTGTTGAGGCTACTGTACACCTTCATTGCAAAACAGTGTGTTTTAATTAGAGGTCGACCGATTAATCGGAATGGCCGATTAATTAGGGCCGATTTCAAGTTTTCATAACAATCGGAAATCGGTATTTTTGGGCGCCAATTTGAAAAAAATTTAAATCATTTTTTAAAATTGTTTAATTTTTATACCTTTATTTAACTAGGCAAGTCAGTTAAGAACACATACTTATTTTCAATGACGGCCTAGGAACGGTTGGTTAACTGCCTCTCTTTCGTTGCACTCCACAAGGAGACTGCCTTTTACGCAAATGCAGTAACCCATTTAAGTTGCTAGCTAGCATTAAACTTATCTTATAAAAAAAATCATAATCACTAGTTAACTACACATGGTTGATGATATTACTAGATCTTATCTAGCGTGTCCTTCATTGCATATAATCTGACTGAGCATACAAGTATCTGACTGAGCGGTGGTAGGCAGAAGCTGGCGTGTAAACATTCATTCAAACAGCACTTTAGTGCGTTTTGCCAGCAGCTCTTCGTTGTGCGTCAAGCATTGCGCTGTTTATGACTTCAAGCCTATCAACTCCCGAGATGAGGCTGGTGTAACCGAAGTGAAATGGCTAGCTAGTTAGCGCGGGCTAACGAGAGGAACGGAAGCTATACTGTTACACTGGCAATACTAAAGTGCCTATAAGAACATCCAATAGACAAAGGTATATGAAATACAAATGGTATAGAGAGAAATGGTCCTATAAATACTATATTAACTACAACCTAAAACCTCTTACCTTGGAATATTGAAGTCTCATGTTTAAAGGAACCACCAGCTTTCTCATGTTCTGAGCAAGGAACTGAAACGTTAGCTTTCTTACATAGCACATATTGCACTTTTACTTTCTTCTCCAACACTTTGTTTTTGCATTATTTAAACCAAATTGAACATGTTTCATTATTTACTTGAGGCTAAATTGATTTTATTGTTGTATTCTATTAAGTTAAAATATGTGTTCAATTCAGTATTGATGTAATTGTCATTATTACAAATAAACAAAAATCGGCCGATTATTCGGAATCGGCTTTTCTGGTCCTCCAATAATCGGTATCGGCGTTGAAAAATCATAATCGGTCGACCTCTAGTTTTAATAAATAATAACAGAAAGTGCTTGAAAAATGCAGAGTAATATGCATGTTCTTTCCACAGAGAGAGAGAGAAAGAGAGCGAAAAAAGAGCGAGGAAGGAAGAGAGAAAGAAAGGAGAGAGAGCCAGTCCCAGGGCCGTGAGGCTTTAAGTCAACTGACCGACACTACTCATTATCAACTCACACAGTACGAATTGGAGCTAACAGGCTTTGGCCCCGGCAGACAGGCCCATGAGACTCTGTGTGCGTGTGTGTGTAAGATATTGTGCTGAGGAGCAGTGAAAGGGGTCAGTTCCTAAACCACAATCCTTTCCAAATAACCCCACAAGCTTTGTAGGATGACCGGAGCATTCTTCTGATAGCTACTACCCAAGTAGCTAATCTAATTTTCACACACTAAACAACTGCTGTGTGTATTTTGCTATTGGTTAGTAACATAAGGTTGCTACAGTATGTGCAAAAGGAGGTAAGGTGTAATTGGTGGTTTACTACTGGTGGTTTATATATTCTATGACATATTTTATGCACCAAGATGTTCAAATAAACCTTCAGTTCAAACTTCCATTCTGTTTTTCCTCCCACCCTCCCATGCAGCTATCAGGTTCATATTCCCTTCATAAGGCTGGGGCTGGGCTGGCATTTACATTAGCCTCTCCCTCCCTCCGACATCACCGTCCAGGCCAGGGCTGTAACCAGTAACCACCTTGCAATGTAAATTGTTACATTTGTGAATCAAGATTTCCACCTCAAACAGGCTGTTTATATAGGCCCTGATATAGAGGGAGATAAAGAGCAAGTGTGTTTTCCTGGGGGTGTTGAATGTCATTAGCTTACGCTGAGGCTTTGTGTGTGTGTGTATGTTATTCATAATGGCATTCTATCTACATACTGCGTGGCTATGACTCTCGTTCTGCTACTTAATAAACTCAACATCAACTCAGCTGCAGGGCAGGGGAATGGCGATGGATTCAAAATATTATGTTCCTTTAGATGGAGGTGACAGAGGAAACAGGTTGCCCTTTGTTTTATAGATCAAATGAATCTAAAAGCTCCTGAAATCATTTTCACTTCAGTTCCATTTTACTCACAAATGTATATTGGTTAACTGTTTGGTTCACCATCTCTGACTGCATCCCAAATGGAACCCTATACCTAGCCCCTGGTCAAAATAAGTGTACAATATAGGGAATGGGGTGCCATTTGGCACACAATCTCTGGCTATTAAAAAATAACTTGGTCCGACCTTAGTCCCCTGATGTTAGTTTTATGCTATAGCACAGAACATTTCATCTTGTCATTGTTTTCACTATAAAACAAAATGGTCGATCAGCAGGTGGTCCAAGTTCCCTTCCCTCACCTGTCATGCTAAAGTCTTAAACTTGGAGACAAAAACAAAGAGCAAGGTGTATTTTTTGTAAAATCACATACAGCTGCACCGTACCACTGAATCCCAAAATTAACCTCGACCACATGAAAACCTGCTGTCTCCATTTCGGGTAGGACAGGAAAATTACACCCCTCCACTCCATGCCTTGGTATTAAACCTCAATTACAAACTGGGTGGTTGGAGCCCTGAATGCTGATTGGCTGACAGCCGTGGTACATGCTTTTGTCACTTCTAGGTTAGACTACTGCAATGCTCTACTTTCCGGCTACCCGGATAAAGCACTAAATAAACTTCAGTTAGTGCTAAATACGGCTGCTAGAATCCTGACTAGAACCAATTTATTTTTATCATATTACTCCAGTGCTAGCCTCCCTACACTGGCTTCCTGTTAAGGCAAGGGCTGATTTCAAGATTTTACTGCTAACCTACAAAGCATTACATGGGCTTGCTCTTATCTATCTTTCCGATTTGGTCCTGCCGTACATACCTACACGTACGCTATGGTCACAAGACGCAGGTCTCCTAATTGTCGCTAGAATTTCTAAGCAAACAGCTGGAGGCAGGGCTTTCTCCTATAGAGCTCAATTTTTATGGAATGGTCTGCCTACCCATGTGAGAGACGCAGACTCAGTCTCAAACTTTAAGTCTTTATAGAAGACTCATCTCTTCAGTAGGTCCTATGATTGAGTGTAATCTGGCCCAGGAGTGAAGGTGAACGGAAAGGCACTGGAGCAACGAACCGCCCTTGCTGTCTCTGCCTGGCCGGTTCCCCTCTCTCCACTGGGATTCTCTGCCTATAACCCTATAACAGGGGCTGAGTCACTGGCCTACTGGTGCTCTTTCATGCTGTCCATCACTTGAGGGGTGCATCATTTGAGTGGGTTGAGTCTACCCCTGGCATGATGACTCTTTGCTGTCTCCAGTCCACCTGGCCGTGCTGACCTGTTGCACCCTCGACAACCACTGTGATTACTATTATTGGAGACTATAACATGTTCTGTTATAATCTCCACCCGGCACAGCCAGAAGAGGACTGGCCACCCCTCATAGCCTGGTTCCTCTCTAGGTTTCTTCCTAGGTTTTGGCCTTTCTAGGTTTGTTTTTCCTAGCCACCGTGCTTCTACACCTGCATTGCTTGCTGTTTGGGGTATTAGGCTGGGTTTCTGTACAGCTGATTTAAGAAGGGCTATATAAATACATTTGAATTGATATACAGGGGGTACCGGTACAGAGTCGATGTGCGGGGGTACACCACCCAGTTTATAATATTGTCCATATACCACACCCCCCCGGGGCTTATTGCTTAATTAGAGGACGGCAGTGATGTCACCAGTGAGAGAATAAGGGGTTCCATTGTTGCCAAGGCAGGGTGCTTCATGAAATAGTCTCACATCTAAAAACACCTCGAAAGTCAGTTTGTTAACTTTGTGTGGAGAGGGCTAGGGTAGGCCAAGCCGTGGCTTATGGGTCGTACAAAGAAAGTTGTTCATCCCATCAAACTGGAAAGTACTGGGCAGTCATGCTGCCTCACATGGTGGCACAATGTAGTTCAAATGTAGTCAATCATTCAATCATCACCATTTGGAATCGTACTACAGGACATAGCCTACATGTTTAGCCCTGTGTATATAAAAGAAAGAAGAAAAGAAAACCTGGTATGATATACAGTGCCTTCAGAATGTACTCCGAGCCCTGGACTTTTTCCACTTTGTTACGTTACAACCTTATTCTAAAATTGATAAAAATGAAACAAATTCCTCAGCAATCTACACACAATACCCCACAATGACAAAGCAAAAACAGGTTTTTGGAAAGTTTAGCTAATTTATAAAAAAATAGAAATACCTTATTTACATAAGTATTCAGATCCTTTGCTATGAGACTCGAAATTGAGCTTTGATGCATCCTATTTCCATTGATCATCCTTGAGATGTTTCTACAACTTGATTGGAGACAACTTGTGGTAAATTCAATTGATTGGACATGATTTAGAAAGGCACACACCTGTCTATATAAAGGTCTCAGTTGACAGTGCATGCCAAAGCAAAAAACCAAGCCATGAGATCGAAGGAATTGTCCGTAGAGCGCCGAGACAGGATTGTGTCAAGGCACAGATCTGGAGAAGGGTACAAAAAAATGTCTGCAGCATTGAAGGTCCCCAAGAACACAGTGGGCTGCATCGTTCTTAAATGGAAGAAGTTTGGAACCACCAAGACTCTTCCTAAAGTTATAGCAAGATGATGCCGACAGAGATGGTCACCTTGCTTCACGTTCTTAGGAAACTATGCAGTAATTTGTTTTTTTGATTTGTTAGATTACTTGTTAGATATTACTGCAGCGTCGGAACTAAAAGCACAAGCATTTGACTACACTCACATTAACATCTGCTAACCATGTGTATGTGACCAATAAAGTTTGATTTGAAGTTGGCCGCCCGGCCAAACCGAGCAATCAGGGGGAGAAGGGCCTTGGTCAGGGAGGTGACCAAGAACCCGATGCTCACTCTGACAGAGCTCTAGAGTTCTTCTGTGGAGATGGGAGAACCATCCAGAAGGACAACCATCTCTGCAGAACTCCACCAATCTGGCCTTTATGGCAGTGGCCAGATGGAAGCCACTCCTCAGTAAAAGGCACATGAAATCCCGCTTGGTGTTTGCCAAAAGGCACCTAAAGACTCTCAGACCATGAGATTCTCTGGTCTGATGAAACCAAGATTGGACTGAATGCCAAGCGTCACATCTGGAGGAAACCTGGCACCATCCCTACGGTGAAGAATGGTGGTGGCAGAATCATGCTGTGGGGATGCTTTTCAGCGGTAGGGACTGGGAGACTAGTCAGGATTGAGGTAAAGATGAACGGAGCAAAGTACAGAGAGATCCTTGATGATAACCTGATCCAGAGTAGGGCTGGGCGGTATACTGTTTTTGCGATATACCGGTATTGATGCACGGACCCGGTTTGGGTTTTTACTTGACCTTCTATAACGGTATTTTAATGTTTGGTTTGTTAAATGTGATACGCAGTGTGTAGCGTCCATTTTTACAGTTTACTTCGCTACTTGAGTCATCCCTCTCCGCTCTCTCTCGCCATACCGCTTTCCACACAGACCTAGTCCCTGCTCCCATCACTCAAGGAGCGCATTTGTTGTTCCTCGACCACGAGACACTTGTGTTCAGCCTGCATGGTCAATGCAGTATATGCAACAATGTTAATGACAACAATGCAGTTGTCACTTTGCTTTGTATTGTATAATTACACTATTAGCTTGTGTTTCTTACATCTGCAAACAGATAGTTTGTCTTTTCTTAGCAAGTTGTTCCTAAATCTTGTTAGCCGCTAATGCTAATCACTAGTTAGCTAATACATGTACTGAGTAAGAGGAAGCGTAATTAGCTTATACAGCCTGATAATACCAGTGATGGTATAGACCTAAATCAGCATGTTGTTTGTGCAACAGTCTCTTCGAAATCAAAGAGGAATACGCAAAGCAAGAATACATTAGCTACATGAAGTAGCTAAGAGTAAACATTCAATGTAGCCAAAGATTATAGGGTCCCCTATGAAACACCTATCAACACTTTAGCTCCTACCCTGTCACAATAACTCCTCCCTGGCATTTTCATTCGTTCTCATGTCAAACAACACTGTATTAAAAGTGCCCACTATTATATTCTAACTATAGAATTACAATATACATTCTATTTCCATGATCCAACAGTTAAGATTTAGAGCAAAACACTTGGGTTAAGTCAAATTGCAACATTTGGTTAAAAATATGGCCCAGATTGCTTGCCCACATCGTGCAGCCCTACGTGGCAGTGTGGAAATGATCTCAAATGCAGAAATTGATGAAAATTATGCATTTTTTGGGGTTTAAGTTTTATTGAACAGTATAAAACAATCAATCAGATGGAGAAAGACCCATTGAAATCACTTAGAATGTATGTGTTGCCACCCTAGGGTCATGCACTACTTATAAAGCAAATTTAGAATTTTTATTTAAAAAAACATAAAATAGTATTTTTAATTATTATTTTTAATACCGTGATATAATATTTTGGCCATATCGCCCAGCCCGACTCCAGAGCTCTCTGGACCTCAGACTGGGGTGAAAAATTCACCTTCCAAAAGGACAATGACCCTAAGCACACAGACAAGACAACGCAGGAGTGGCTTCGGGACAAATTTCTGAATGTCCTAGAGTGGTGCAGCCAGAGCCCGGACATGAACCTGATCGAACATCTCTAGAGGAGACCTGAAAATAGCTGTGCAGTGACGCTCCCCATCTAAACTGACAGAGCTTGAGAAGATCTGCAGAGTATTTGGGGAGGAACTCAAATGGGTCAAATGTTTCGGGTAGCCTTCCACAAGCTTCCCACAATAAGTTGGGTGAATGTTGGCCCATTCATCCTGACAGTGCTGGTGAAACTGAATCAGGTTTGTAGGCCCCCTTGCTCGCACATGCTTTTTCAGTTCTGGCCACACATTTTCTATAGGATTGAGGTCAGGGCTTTGTGATGGCCACTCCAATACCTTGACTTTGTTGTCCTTGAGCCATTTTACCAGAACTTTGGAAGTATGCTTGGGGTCATTGTCCATTTGGAAGATCCATTTGCGACCAAGCTTCAACTTACTGACTGATGTCTTGAGATGTTGCTTCAATATATCTACCTAATTTTCTACCTCATGATGCCATCTAGCAAAGCACCCCCACAACATGATGCTGCCACCC
>NC_088417.1:32458830-32551330 GCF_034236695.1 Oncorhynchus nerka | reverse complement strand
TCACTAGTTAACTACACATGGTTGATGATATTGCTAGGTTAACTAGCTTGTCCTGCGTTGCATATAATAATCAATGTTCATTTATCATTGAATCAGAGCCTAATTCAACCAAATGGGTGGTGATTTAACAAAAAGCGCATGTGAAAAAAAGCACATTCGTTGCACAAAATGTACCTAACCATAAACATCAATGCCTTTCTTCAAATCAATACATAGAGGTATATTTTTTAACCCTGCATATTTCATTAAAATAAATGCATATTAGCAGGCAATATTAACTAGGGAAATTGTGTCACTTCTCTTGCGTTCAGTGCAAGCAGAGTCAGGGTATATGCAACAGTTTGGGCCGCCTGGCTCGTTGCGAACTGTGTTTCTTCCTAACAAAGACCGTAATAAATTTGCCTGAATTTTACATAATTATGACATAACATTGAAGGTTGTGCAATATAACAGCAATATTTAGGATTTAGGGTTGCCACCCGTTCAACAAAATATGGAATGGTTCCGTATTTCGCAGAAAGAATAAACGTTTTGTTATCGAAATTATAGTTTCCTGATTTGATCATATTAATGAACAAAGGCTCGTATTTCTGTGTGTTTATTATAATTAAGTCTATGATTTGATATTTGATAGAGCAGTCTGACTGAGCAGTGGTAAGCAGCAGCAGGCTCGTAAGCATTCATTCAAAACAGCACTTTACTGCGTTTGCGAGCAGCTCTTAGCAATGCTTGAAGCAAAGCACTGTTTATGACTTCAAGCATATCAACTCCCGAGATTAGGCTGGCAATACTAAAGTGCCTATAGGAACATCCAATAGTCAAAGGTATATGAAATACAAATGGTATAGTGAGAAATATATATCAAAATCAGCCGATGATACTCCCAACTGTTCTGTTTTTTTGCATTTTGTTTTTCGAAAAACAACATTGGATATTCTAAGTCCACAACAATGCTTAAACAACATCAGGTGACAATTTTTGAGAAATGTGATTTATTTTGTGTAGTTACCCTTTAATTCAGGCTCACATCAGCAAGACTGTTGTGTTTGGCTAGCCGTGTTTCTGTAGCCATAGGCGGCGCTAGTTTCGAATATTCACCATAAAAATGCACTGTTATAATAAATAATTCCATGCATCATCACATTTACAAAATTATGTAAAATAGCCTACTATTCATAATGTGATGAGTAGATTGGATAGTCATAATTTAGGCTAATAATATAACAAATCACTGTTGGCAAAAAAGACCATTCACTGCATGGCTGTGAGTGTAGTTGCATAGATTGGGCCAAGGCTATAGCTCATTCGGGAAAGCATTCAGACCAAAAAGTTCAATCTTGGTTTCATCAGACCAGATAATCTTGTTTCTCATGGTCTGAGTCCTTCAGGTGCCTTTTGGCACCAGGTGTCTGAATACTTATGTAAATAAGGTATGTTCTTGTATTTTTAATACATTTGCAAAAATGTCTAAAAACCTGTTTTTGCTTCGTCATGATGGTGTCTAGATTGGGATATGGCCGATGTTCTCCACTGGTACCAACAAGATAGGCTTGCAATACTGTTCAATCAATTAAGATTACAATTTGTATAACTATAAAATAAAGATTAGTCTATTAGTCAGTCTTCTTTTTACAGCAATAGCCATTTGCTTTCTAAACTCCACTTTTCACCGACAGTTGCAACTCAATCTGTGGTATTTGCAACGCGCTGCCCAAATAGCAGGCCCTTCCGACTGTAGGCAATGTAGTGATTTTAAAAAATCCACAACTTATTTTTTAAAAATTTTAAATAAGCTAATCATCCTCCGTGGCCAAATCACCTTTCTGGTGTAGTAGCCTATTTTGAATGATTTTATTTATTCCTGTATATAGACAGGAGTAGGCTAATTAGGTTACATAATCTTTCCAAGCTTAGTTTATGGACACGCCCCCATGGTCTGTAGTGTACTTGTGGTGGAGTTATCAAAACAAAATGGCCACTGGATTGATGCAAATCATAATGATTCTTCCAGGTAGGCAGAGGCTACTTTGTAGTTACCTGTTCATTTCCATTGACGGTACAGCTATACAAAGTGGTAGACATTTGGCCCTACGTACACTGCACACACACAGATGGGGACATTCCCGTGCCGTTGTTTCCTACTCAGAAAATTGGTATATTTTTGGTCAATTGCACATTACTGTTTGAATTAATCATGATAATAAAAAAAAGCTAATTGTGAAACTAACGTGACCAGGTAAAAAAAGTTTTTAAAGTGTGTCGCACTGCCAAATCAAATGGTTGCAAATGCGACACTTTTGGTCGCAGTATCGAAACCTGCACTTGTACAAATACGGAGTCCAATGGAGCATCTCTAATTGGACAATATCAGGTAATATATGTTTCCAAACATTTCCTCCCTACTGAACACCACCCTGCTTGTAGTACTTAAGGCCATCACCATGGGCAGAGGGGTGAAGAAGACACTCAAGACAGTAAATAATTTGAAAGACTTTCAAGTACCGCAGTGTTGCGGCCGCCAGTATTTAGCCAGACTATAATGGCTCCAGTCAAAGCACTCAGCTCAAGCTGTGACAGATAGCCTGAACGGGGCATGAATAACTTACAGCCTCATAAATAACTAGATCACTACTAATATCATTAAAGTACCCCCTGGTTGGCACAGCCACTCCTAATTCCTCCACACAGCTATGGCCTGCCTGCCTCCCTACCTGTCGCTCCCCATAACAAACGCGCTAAAATCACATCAATATTTTGACATTTCATTCAGCTCACTCTCCAGGCCGATGCAATTTTTTTAATTAGTTGAATAGAAAATTGGCAGGAGAGGCAGGATTGGGGTTTCGTGGCTGCCTGGGTCTCTATTGCCACAGGTAACCTTCTTTTGAGGGACTTAGCACAGAGAATTGATTGCTTGCAAGAGCAGACTCATCATCTCGGCTAATTTTCTGTGCGAAGCAGGCAGAGCAGGGGAGAAAAAAGAGAAAGAGACCTATTTATAATCGGTGGAGGAGAGAAGGAACAGGAGAGGGGGATTAGTCTGTCATTAGGATGAGGAGCGGAGGAGAGTAGAAAACATTGGGGTTTAAAAAGCTGACAAACACAGTTTACTCTCTCCCTCCCTCCCTCGGCCGCAAGCACGCCTCTTCTTGACATCCCCAAAGTACCACAGAGTACAGAATGAGGGGAGGTGGAGAAGCCAGGTATGATACTGTATGTATCACATAATGGCCTATTGTAAAAATACAGCAAGGAATGTTTCCCAACCATGTGACCTGATCAGGAAAAAAACTCAGTCCTATTACCACATTTTCCACCCACCTGGCTCAGGCAGCGGTTCTCATGGCCAGTGATTTGAATGCAGGGAAACTGAAATCCGTTTTACCAAATTTTTACCAGCATGTCACCTGTTCAACTAAAGGAGACAACTCTAGATCACCTTTACTCCACTCACAGAAACTCATACAAGGCTGTCCCTTGCCTTCCCTTTGGCAAATCTGACCATAACTATTTTCCTGATTCCGGCTTACAAGCAAAAAATCTAAACTGGAAGTACCAGTGAATACGGAAGTGGGCCGATGCAGCGGATGCTAAATTACAGGACTACTTTGCTAGAACAGACTGAAATATATGTTCCAGATTAATCTGATAACATTCAGGAGATTACCACGTCAGTCACCGGCTTCATTAAAAAAAAGTGCATCGACGGCATTTTCCCCACAGTGACCGTACGTACATATCCCAATCAGAAGCCATGGATTACAAGCAACATCCGTACAGAGCTAAAGGACAGAGCTGCAGCTTTCAAGGAGCGGTCATTAATCCGGACGATTAAAAGAGATCCCGCTACAACCTCCCATGAGCCATCAAACAGGCAAAGCGTCAATATAGGACTAAGATCGAGTACTACTACTCTGATGCTCGTCGGATGTTGCAGGGCTTGCAAACTATCACAGATTACAAAGATAAACCTAGCAGCGAGCTGCCCAGTGACGTGAGCCTACCAGACGAGTGAAATGCTTTTATGTTCGCTTCGAAACAAGTAACACTGAACCATGCATGAGAGCACCAGCTGTGTGATCGCACTCTCCGTAGCTTATGTGAGAAAGACCTTTAAAACAGGCTAACATTCACAAGGCCACGAGGATTAACAGGACGTGTACACAGAGCATGTGCTGACCAGCTGGCAAGTGTCTTCACTGACATGTTCAACCTCTCCCTGATCCAGTCAGTGTTTCAAGCAGACCACCATAGTCCTTCTGAGCAGGAACACCCAGGTAACATGCCTAAATTACTATCGTACAGTAGCACTTACATCTGTAGCCATGAAATGCTCACAGCACCATCATCCCAGACACCATGGACCCCACTCCAATTCGCATAACTCCCCAACAGATCCAGATGACTCAATATCTATTGCACTCCACACTGCCCTCTCCCATCTGGACTAGAGGAACACCTACATGAGAATGCTGTTCATTGACTACAGCTCAGCGTTCAACACCATAGTGCCCTCCAAGCTCATCACTTAGCTCAGGACCCTGGGACTGAACAACAGGATCCTGGACTTCTTGACTGGCCACCCCTAGGTGGCGACGGTAGGCAACAACACATCCGCCATACTGACCCTCAACACGTGAGACTGTCAGGGGTGCATGCTTAGTCCCCTCCTGTACTCCCTTTTCACCCACAACTGTGTGGCTGTGCACGACTTCAAACACAAAGTTTGCTGCTGACACAACGGTGGTAGGCCTGATGACCGACGACGATGAGACAGCCTATAGGAAGGAGGTCAGTGACCTTGCAGTGTGGTAACACAAAAGTATTTAAAATACAAAAATTGGGGAGGAATCAACATGGTAGGGATAAAAACACAGTATACAGAGGACATAGAAGGCAAAGTATGTGGGTATGTGTGGGTGTATTGTGATAGAAGGTGGGGTGTGTGTTTTTGTGTTAAGTGAGTGAAAAAGGAAAATGGTTACATGGGCTCTGGCATTTGCATGTCTAAGAGCTAGAGTTGTGACCGAGAGAGCTTTCAATTTTGTGCAGATATAGGATATACATTTTAAAATAAGTAATAATTAAAAAATAAAGAAGTAATATTTATAATCTATGGTCTTATCATGATGGAGCGGTCCCCAACCCTGTACACTACACTAGACACCCACCTGAGCCACCTACACACTAAGGAGAAATCCTTATGTTTTATAGGACTACTGCAAGTGGCCTAAATGTAGCAAAGACAGAAAGATGGTCAGAGACCCACTAAAGCAGCTCTACCCACTCAAAAGTCTGAGTCTGCCTGGCAGGGCTGGTCCAACAAAGTCAAAGCCCCCAGATGGGTGAGCATAATATACAAGGAATTTCTGAAAGCCTGGTGGCACAAAATATGAAAAAGATCTGACTACACAGAGATGCTTGGGAAAATGTTCAGAACGGGGGAGCCCTGTGTGTTTGTTTCAGGGTAGGGGGTGTATCTGAGCACCACCAGCTAAAACTTGACATTGGTTAATCAAATCTCCCCAATCTTGCATGCCTTCTCAAACAGCTATAACTGCATATAAATTCGCACATCAAGTCTTCTCTTGAGTTGGGCTCAGGATAGAACAACTGTTGAACATCTGAGCTTGTGGTAATTGTGTGGGTGTGTGTGTATCCCACATCTGTTGCTATGGGGAAATGAAATTAGGGACAATACAGGATGAATTACAATAATTGGTTTGCCAAAATAATGATTGCTTTCCATAAATGTAATTTTTGTAATGCCAATCCTGGTTAGAAGTAACAATCATTCATATGAACTGCCAACATTATTACACATATTATTCATTAAATGTGGAAATAAATTAAGATAAGCAAGATTTTTCAATATACAGTACCAGTCAAAAATTTGGACACACCTACTCATTCAAGGGTTTTTCTTTCTTTTTACTATTTGTAGAATAGTTGTAGAATATTCTACATTGTAGAATAATAGTGAAGACATAAAAACTATGAAATAACACATATGGAATCATGTTAGTAACCAGTGTTTAACAAATCAAATTAACATTTTAGATTCTAGATTCTTCAAACTAACCACCCTTTGCCTTGATGACAGCGTTGCATCCTCTCAACCAGCTTCACGAGGTAGTCACCTGGAATGCTTTTCCAACAGTCTTGAAGGAGTTCCCACATATGCGGAGCACTTGTTGGCTGCTTTTCCTTAACTCTGTGGTCCAACTCATCCCAAACCATCTCAATTGGGTTGAGGTCTGGTGACTGTGGAGGCCAGGTCATCTGATGCAGCACTCCATCACTCTCCTTCTTGGTCAAATAGCCCTTACACAGCCTGGAGGTGTGTGGGTAATTGTCCTGTTGAAAAACAAAGTATTGTGGGACTAAGTGCAAACCAGATGGGATGGCATATCGCTGCAGAATACTGTGGTAGCTATGCTGGTAAAGTGTGCCTCGAATTCTAAATAATGCACTGACAGTGTGACCAGCAAAGCACCCTACACCATCACACCTCCTCCTCCATGCTTTGCGTTGGGAAACACGTCTCACAAAGACACGGTAGTTGGAACCAAAAATCTAAAAAAGTATTTAGTCAGCCACCAATTGTGCAAGTTCTCCCACTTAAAAAGATGAGGCCTGTAATTTTCATCAGATGAGAGGCCTGTAATTTTCATCATAGGTACACTTCAACTATGACAGACAAAATGAGAAAAAAAATTGAGGTTGTGGACAGGTGTCTTTTATACTGATAACAAGTTCAAACAGGTGCCATTACTACAGGTAACGAGTGGAGGACAGAGGAGCCTCTTAAAGAATAAGTTACAGGTCATAGTTGAAGTGTACCTATGATGAAAATTACAGGCCTCATCTTTCTAAGCGGGAGAACTTGCACAATTGGTGGCTGACTAAATACTTTTTTGCCTCACTAAGTGTCTGCTCTACTCAAAATTACAACCCACTCATTGCAGCATCATCACAAAAATGGAAGAGGCAAGTGGAAGGGGGAGAATGTAAGGACCAAAATTGGGGGAAAAATAGTGATAAGTCAAAGAAGTATACCAGTTTCATTTAAGGACCCCCCAAAAAATGATGACAGCTGTGCCATATAGATTGCAAAATAGTTGGGAAGAGATTTTCGATGTACCGATTCCATGGCACATGGTTTATGAACTGATAAACAAAACAACACATGATTCAAAACTTATAGGTTTTCAATTTTAATTATTATACAAAATTCTTGCAACCAATAGAATGTTACACATATTGGCGATACAAGCATCCCAGCTCCTCCAATTTTACTGCGAAGAGAAAGAAACATTAGATCATTTGTTTTGGTACTGTTCATATGTAGCTTGTTTTTGGTCGCAAGAAATCAGCTAAGAAAAATTGCAGACCTCCACAAGTCTGGTTCATCCTTGGGAGCAATTTCCAAATGCCTGAAGGTACCATGTTCATCTGTACAAACAATAGTACGCAAGTATAAACACCATGGGACCATGCAGCCGTCATACCGCTCAGGAAGGAGACACGTTCCGTCTCCTAGAGATGAACGTACGTTGGTGCGAAAAGTACAAATCAATCCCAGAACAACAGCAAAGGTCCTTGTGAAGATGGAGGAAACAGGTACAAAAGTATCTATATCCACATTAAAACGAGTCCTATATCGACATAAACTGAAAGGCCGCTCAGCAAGGAAGCCAATGCTCCAAAACTGCCATAAAAAAGCCAGACTACGGTTTGCAACTGCACATGGGGACGAAGATCATACTTTTTGGAGAAATGTCCTCTGGTCTGTTGAAACAAAAATAGAACTGTTTGGCCATAATGACCATCGGTTATGTTTGGAGGAAAAAGGGGGAGGCTTGCAAGCTGAAGAACACCATCCCAACCGTGAAGCACAGGGGTAGCAGCATCATGTTGCGGGGGTGCTTTGCAGAAGGAGGGGGTGCTTTGCTGCAGAAGGGACTGGTGCACTTCACAAAATAGATGGCATCATGAGCCAGAAAATTAGGTGGATATTAAAGCAACAGCGCAAGACATCAGTCAGGAAGTTAAAGCTTGGTCGCAAATGGGTCTTCCAAATGGACAATGACCCCAAGCATACTTCTAAAGTTGAGGCAAAATGGCTTGTGGGAAGCTTGTGGAAGGCTACCCGAAACGTTTGACCCAAGTTCAACAATTTAAAGGCAATGCTACCAAATACTAATTGAGTGTATGTAAACATCTGACCCACTGGGAATGTGATGAAAGAAATCAAAGCTGAAATAAATCACTCTCTACACTATTATTCTGACATTTCACATTGTTAAAATAAAAGTGGTGATCCTAACTGACCTAAGACAGGGAATTTTTACTAGGATTAAATGTCAGGAATTGTGAAAAACTGAGTTTAAATGTATTTGGCTAAGGTGTATGTAAACTTCTGACTTCAACTGTATAAGCTGGAAGTAGAAGCCTAAGAGTTGTTATCCATTAGTATACTCCAACTAGGGGAGGGGTGGTAGAGTTAGGTAAAATACATTTAAAAAAATATTTTTTGTATTTTTTAAATGGGGGATTGGAAATGATGCAGAAAATTACATTGATGGAAGCCACAATATGCAATATTAAAGCAGACCTACCCCCTACAACCTCCTCTCCCTCAACGTTAGCAAGACAAAGGAGCTGATCGTGGACTACCAGAAACGGAGGACCGAGCACGCCCCCATCCACAGGGCTGTAGTGGAACGGGTTGGAGTGTTTCAAGTTACTCGATGTCCACATCACTAAGGAATTAACATGGTTCACACACACCAACACAATCGTGAAGGCATGACAATGCATGGGCCCTTTAGATCCTCAATCTTTTTTTTTTTACAGCTGCACCATTGAGAGCATCTTGACTGGCTGCATCACCGCTTGCTATGGCAACTGCTTGGCATCCGATCGCAAGGCGCTCCAGAGGGTAGTGTGTACGGCCCATGACAATCACTGGGGCCCAAGCTCCCTGAAATCCAGGACCTCTACAGCAGGCTGTGTCAGAGGAAGGCCCTAAAAGTTGTCAAAGACTCCTGCCACCCAAGTCATAGACTGTTCGTACCAATGCACCAACTCTGGAACCAACAGGACCCTGAACAGCTTCTACCCCCAAGCCATAAGACTGCTACTGTAAATAGTCAACCAAATAGGTACCCGGACTATCTGCATTGGCAGCAACTCTTTTGAATCCTCATATATGCTGCTGCTACTGTTTATTATCTATCCGGTTGCCTAGTCATTCTACCCGATACCCATACGTACATGTCTACCTCAATTACCTAGTAACCCAGCACATCGACTAGGTACTGGTACCCTGTGTATACAGCCAAGTTATCGCTACTCTGTGTATTTATGCCTTATGTTATTATTTTTCAAATTCTCTCTCTGCATTGTCGTAAAGTAAGCCTTTCACTGTTAGTTTACACCGGTTGTTTACGAAGCATGTGACAAAAAGTTATTTCATTTTAGGCGTCCAATAGTAATGGAAATGTCCATGGAAAGGCCTGGGAGGCCGCAGGTTTCCCCAGAGTTCCTGTGAGAGAACAACCAGGAAAGAAAGCCTCTTTCCTGGGGCTTTAGAAGGCTCAAGGCAGGGCTGCTCAGAATTCTCCCTATCCGCTCTTCCTACCACAACTCCTCACCCCCTGACCCTGACGATCATGTGTCCGCAGCTTCACCAGGGCGAGAGCGGGGACAGGAACCACACAGGAAACAGAGCTGTAACCCAACACACGGGGGGCCTGGAGCGGTAAGTAGACTTTACAACCAGAACCAGCACACCACCACATTGTATGTCGGCAACAAGCTCAGCAAGCAATGGTAGGACAGCCCCATACTGCCTGGCCTGGCATCAGTCCTAATGGAGCCCACGTGGTGCAGCTATCCGTTGAATAGGAGATGCTTCCTGTGTGAAAGCTGTGATAGAGCTTTGTGGGTTAGTGCTGCTGGCAGGTGTTGGTACAGTTACAGTGTGTTTCACTGGACTGGTCTGTTGAAGTATACCTATAGTCTGTAGTGCTGAGCGATAATGCTTTTTGAGGTTGGTTTGGTTTCGGTTCTATAAAAGGATCACCGTTTTCGGTTTTGATCATTTGTTTCAACATGAATGATTAGATTTTTTATGGAAACTCCAAAGCCAGAAATAGTGAACATTCAATTGCCAGGTCAACATAGAAAAATTGGAAATTACAATGAAATAATAAAATATTTCAGTTGGGTATATTACTTAGTTATCTTTGAGGGGGGGGCAAAAAAGACAACAAAAATGTGTCATAAGGAATAATGTTTTGAAGTGTCTGTCCTATATCTAGGAGTTAAAAGCTCAGGTAATATTTTTGCTTTTCTGGACACATATTTAACCCCTTATTTTTATTTGGCACAAAATTACCTCCATACTTCCATTAATTTGTATGGGTTACCTTCAAAACGAGTCCCTTCACACTTGTGGGGTCGTAGATCAAAACGGAGAACACCATCAGGTTCGAGAGACTCCCATTTCCAGTGTGGTCATATTAGTTTGTAGAGCAAACAGTTCGAACGCTACAGATGAGAAGACGGGATGTCTAATGGTCTGATAAACACCACTGTAGCTCGGTCATCGTCCACCGCAGGTGCGGAAGGCCGACATAGGCAGATGCGGTGGATTGAGATGCAGATCTCTCTTAAAACTGATGGGTTTCGATGGGATTTTTTTTACAATGTTACTTATACTGAACAAAAATATAAAACGCAACATGGAACAATTTCAAAGTTTTTACTGAGTTACAGTTTATATAAGGAAATAAGTCAATTTAAATTAATTAATTAGGCCCCAATCTATGGATTACACATGACTCGGAATACAGATACGCATCTGTTGGTCACAGACACCTTACAAAAAAGGCATGACAATGGCACATCAATGGGATCTCACCACAGTATCGCTGTGTATTCAAATTGCCGATAAAATGCAATTGTGTTTGTTGTCCGTAGCTGCCAAATTCTCTAAAACAATGTTGGAGGTGGCTTATGGTAGAGAAATTAACATTCAATTATTTGGCAACAGCTCTGGTGGACATTCCGGCAGTCAGCATGCCAATTGCACGCTGCCTCAAACTTGAGACATCTGTGACATTGTGTTGTGTGACAAAACTTCACATTTTAGAGTGGAACTTTATAGAGGTCGACGGATTATGATTTTTCAACGCCGATACTGATTATTGGAACAAAAAGAGCCGATACCGATTAATCTGACAATTTTTAAAAATGTATTTGTAATAATGACAATTACAACAATACTGAAAGAACACTTATTTTAACTGAATATAATACATCAATAAAAATCTATTTAGCCTCAAATAAATATTGAAACATGTTCAATTTGGTTTAAATAATGCAAAAACAAAGTGTTGAAGATAATAAAAGTGCAATATGTGATATGTAAAAAAGCTAACGTTTAAGTTCCTTGCTCAGAACATGAGAACATATGAAAGTTGGTGGTTCCTTTTAACATGAGACTTCAATATTCCAATGTAAGAGGTTTTAGGTTGTAGTTAATATAGTATTTATAGGACTATTTCTCTCTATACCATTTGTATTTCATATACCTTTGACTATTGGATGTTCTTATAGGCACTTTAGTATTGCCAGTGTAACAGTATAGCTTCCATCCCTCTCCTCGCCCCTACCTGGGCTCGAACCAGGAACACATCGACAACAGCCACCCTTGAAGCAGCGTTACCCATCGCTCCACAAAAGCTGCGGCCCTTGCAGAGAAAGGGGAACAACCACTCCAATTCTCAGAGTGAGTGACGTTTGAAACGCTATTGGCGCACACCCCGCTAACTAGCTAGCCATTTCACATCGATTACACCAGCCTAATCTCGGGACTTGAGAGGCTTGAAGTCATAAACAGCGCTGTGCTTGCGAAGAGCTGCTGGCAAAACGCACGAAAGAGCTGTTTGAATGAATGCTTACGAGCCTGCTGCTGCCTACCATCGCTCAGTCAGACTGCTCTATCAAATCAGACTTAATTATAACACACAGAAATACGAGCCTTTGGTCATTAATATGATCGAATCCGGAAACTATCATTTCGAAAACAAAATGTTTATTATTGCAGTGAAATACAGAACCGTTCTGTATTTTATCTAATGGGTGGCATCCCTAAGTCTAAATATTCCTGTTACATTGTACAACCTTCAATGTTATGTCATAATTAAGTAAAATTATGGCAAATTAGTTCGCAATGAGCCAGGCTGCCCAAACTGTTGCATATACCCTGACTCTGCGTGCAATGAACGCAAGAGAAGTGACATTAATATGAATAACCTGGATTTCTTTTAGCCAAATATGCTCCCGGACACCCGCTGCAAGGTCACTTCTGGTGACTTTTTTAAAAGGACATTCTACTCCAAAATGAATGAAAACAGAATTATGTTGAGTTCATCTGACTCAGGGTAAGTAGAAAAAGGGATTAATTGCCAAACTCTTAGACTATCCTTTTAAAACCACGTCTCGGCAGAAATATATATATTTTTGTAAATGTTTTTTTGAGTGGCGGCGACACAGGTGCCGTGGATATATGAATAAATGGGAAACACTGGACAACAACGATGGGACGTGAATTTGGGAACTTAACTTCAGGGTAGCAGTCAGTGTTCTGGCTTCTGCAATCATTTGTTCGCTGCTCTGGGAGCCTGGAAATGATTAGGCCTCATGGACAATTAGCTGGAGCATCACTGGGCTAAATATAGGGCTTTCTTGGCAGGTCTGATCCTGGGTCAGGTCCATGACAAGAAGTCCCTCCTGTTGTTTATCTAGTCTGGGCTTGATATTATTTTATACAAATCACATGAATCACTAGACGTTCCATTCAGTCGGACAAGACAACGTGAACGCAGCCCAAACATGTCCGTCTGTCCGTCTACCAGGTGTCGAGAGAGAGAGACAGACGGACCGGTGTGGGAATAAAATGTGGTGGGAGAAAGAAAAAAATAAACGTGGGAATGAGACTGCAGGACATTTTGGGATGCAGAATTGTTTTTGTTTGGCAAACAATAACTGTCTCAAATTTCAGAGAAGGAATCTCACAGCTTGTAAATTCTCCAGGATATGATTTTTAGTTCCATTGGAATAGATCATCTATTGTAATTTAGCATAGCCATATCTCATGCTTATACGTTTGACAATTTTCTATTGACGGACATATAAAAAATGTGTTTCTGCTATGTCAGAAGAACCTCTCAGCTAGACTAGTTAATTAAAGGTAGTCAATGGAACTCATTCTTCATTTTGACAGCTCTTGGCTGAGTCAATGAGTGGCCTCCATCATTGGGCTTAGCTACCTCACCAACCCTAGAAGATCTTAAACCGAACTCTTAGAGCAATGTATAGGCTACTGCAGGGATGATCAACTAGATTAAACCGCGGGACAATTTTTTCTTGAGCGGATGGTCAGGGGGCCGGAACATAATTACAAATCATTTATAAACTGCAAATTGACAGCAAGAATCCCAAACGGATATAATGTTTAATTAAAACAAATAATTTCAAACCTTGCTTACATTTGTATCATTTGTACCACATAATGTATCTCTATTATGCGTGGAAATACTTTGGAACACATTTCCAAAATTAAAATCACTTGAAGCTACAGTGGGGCAAAAAAGTATTTAGTCAGCCACCAATTGTGCAAGTTCTCCCACTTAAAAAGATGAGAGGCCTGTAATTTTCATCATAGGTACACTTCAACTATGACAGACAAAATGAGAAAAAAAAATCCAGAAAATCACATTGTAGGATTTTATATGAATTTATTTGCAAATGATGGTGGAAAATAAACTTTTGTTATTGACCAAATACTTATCTCAATACTTTGTTATATACCCTTTGTTGGCAATGACAGAGGTCAAACGTTTTCTGTAAGTCTTCACAAGGTTTTCACACACTGTTGCTGGTATTTTGGCCCATTCCTCCATGCAGATCTCCTCTAGAGCAGTGATGTTTTGGGGCTGTTGCTAGGCAACACGAACTTTCAACTCCCTCCAAAGATTTTCTATGGGGTTGAGATCTGGAGACTGGCTAGGCCACTCCAGGACCTTGAAATGCTTCTTACGAAGCCACTCCTTGGTTTCCCGGGCGATGTGTTTGGGATCATTGTCATGCTGAAAGACCCAGCCACGTTTCATCTTCAATACCCTTGCTGATGGAAGGAGGTTTTTACTCAAAATCTCACGATACATGGCCCCATTCATTCTTTCCTTTACACGGATCAGTTGTCCTGGTCCCTTTGCAGAAAAACAGCCCCAAAGCATGATGTTTCCACCCCCATGCTTCACAGTAGGTATGGTGTTCTTTAGATGCAACTCAGCATTCTTTGTCCTCCAAACACAATGAGTTGAGTTTTTACCAAAAAGTTATATTTTGGTTTCATCTGACCATATGACATTCTCCCAATCTTCTTCTGGATCCTCCAAACGCTCTCTAGCAAACTTCAGACGGGCATGGACATGTACTGGCTTAAGCAGGGGGACACGTCTGGCACTGCAGGATTTGAGTCCCTGGCTACGTAGTGTGTTACTGATGGTAGGCTTTGTTGGTCCCAGCTCTCTGCAGGTCATTCACTAGGTCCCTCCGTGTGGTTTTGGGATTTTTGCTCGCCGTTCTTGTGATCATTTTGACCCCACAGGGTGAGATCTTGCGTGAAGCCCCAGATCGAGGGAGATTATCAGTAGTCTTATATGTCTTCCATTTCCTAATAATTGCTCCCACAGTTGATTTATTCAAACCAAGCTGCTTACCTAATGCAGATTCAGTCTTCCCAGCCTGGTGCTGGTCTACAATTTTGTTTCTGGTGTCCTTTGACAGCTCTTTGGTCTTGGCCATAGTGGAGTTTGGCGTGTGACTGTTTGAGGTTGTGGACAGGTGTCTTTTATACTGATAACAAGTTCAAACAGGTGCCATTAATACAGGTAACGAGTGGAGGACAGAGGAGCCTCTTAAAGAAGAAGTTACAGGTCTGTGAGAGCCAAACATCTTGCTTGTTTGTAGGTGACAAAAGACTTATTTTCCACCATAATTTGCAAATAAATTCATAAAAAATCCTACAATGTGATTTTCTGGATTTTTTTCTCTCATTTTGTCTGTCATAGTTGAAGTGTACCTATGAAAATTACAGGCCTCTCATCTTTTATAGTTGGAGAACTTGCACAACTGGTGGCTGACTAAATACTTTTTAGCCCCACTGTAATTTGCTGGGTTTATGAAGAACAATAAAATACATAAAAAATTTCAAACTTTTATAAAAATAAAAAAATTGCTCAGAAAACTCAGTGGGCAAAACCAAATTTGGCCCGCGGGCAGGCAGTTGGGGAACCCTGGGTTACTGTATCAGACACAGTGTAGGCTACAAGTGAAATTTGGCATTGCTTGTTTCCACTAAAATGTAAGGGTTGCATACATACAGAATGTTTTTTTTATTTTTTTATATCTTAGCCAATTCAACAAACATGGTTCAGGAAACATGCTTTCCCATGGCGTGGTGCTCAGGAATTCATGCAAAAAGAGAGAATGCTTTCCCAACACTCCCCCCCCCACCAAAATAAAAAAAAAATTAACTGAAGAGATTTTATCCTTAAAAAACAGGAGGTTCGCCCACTTGTTCACCTGGGATAACTCTTGGCCGGTGCAGGCTAACTAGAAGGTTATAGAAGCCTGGGAATGTTTAACATCAAGAAGGCAATCAGAACATAGCAAGAGCACTGGGAATACCGCAGGAAACATGGAGAGTAACCCTTTCCTGTCTGCCAGAGGAAAGAACGGAAAACCAGGAGGAAGACTATTGGGAATTTGACTTATTCCTGATCCAAACTAATGTGAGTGAAAGCATTGTCTGCATTTATAGGTACGAACTGTAGAGAAAAAAACTTTAAGCACTTTAAGTTAGACTTATACATTAAAACAGACCTCTACCTACATCAGAGGACGTCTTAACATTTGCAGATGCCATTTTATTTTTTTATGTATACTTAACAAAAATATAAAAACGCAACATGCAACATTTTCAAGTATTTTACTGAGTTACAGTTCATATAAGAAAATCAGTCAATTGAAATAAATGTACTAGATCCTAATCTATGGGTTTCACATGTCTGGGAATACAGATATGCATCTGTTGGTCACAGATACCTTAAAAAAAAGGCATGACAATGGCACATGAATGAGACTCAGGATCTCTTCACAGTATCTCTGTGTATTCAAATTGCCATTGATAAAATGCAATTGTGTTCATTGTCCGTAGCTTATGCCTGCCCATACCATAACCCCACTGCCACAATGTGGCAGGGCGAGCAAACCGATCGCCCACACAACACCATACATGTGGTCTACAGTTGTGAGGCCGATTGGACGTACTGCCAAATTCTTTAAAAACAACGGAGGCGGCTTATGGTAGAGATATTAAAAAGTATTAGAAATTAACATTAAATTCTCTGGCCACAGCTCTGGTGGACATTCCTGCAGTCAGCATGCCAATTGCAAACCCCCTCAAACCTTGAGACATCTGCAGCATTGTGTTGTGTAACAAAAATGCACATTTTAGAGGGGCCATTTATTGTCCCAAGCACAAGGTGCACCTGTGTAATGACAATGCTGTTTAATCAGCTTCTTGATATGCCACACCTGTCAGGTGGATGGATTATCTTGGCAAAGGAGAAATGCTCACTAACAGGGATGTAAACAAATTTGTGTGTATGGAACATTTCTGGGCTCTTTTATTTCAGCTCATGAAACATGGTACCAACACTTCACATGTTGCGTTTATATTTTTCTTCAGGATACATAAAGCGTTTCAGGAAACAGAGGTTTTCTTTGTAACCCAGGCAGAGAACACTTATCACCAGTAACGCTTGCTTTAAGTAGCCCTACGCTATGGAAGTCACGTGACTGTGCTTACTGTAAGGGGGAGCCTACAATGTGCGACAGACAAGAAAACCAAAACAGAATCATATATAGAAATTGTCGGTCACCATGATGAATGCTCCAGTCTAGATGATTTCAACAGACTTCAAAATAAAGACAAATTAACTATAGGATAAAAGTTGAACTATGAGAAGGTCAAACCACTCACTAACTGTGATGTCAAATATAAACAGCCTAACTGAGTGTACATGGCACATTTCTAAGCAAAACACACTGGATGCTCCAAAAAGAAGCCAGAAAGTATTTACTTTGTAAGGGAGCATTTACGTTTTTCCGTCAATACTATAGACTAAATATGAGGAATTCTGCTTGCTACGCCAGAACAAAGATGTTGCAGGTTTTCTAAATCGCATTGTGTTAGACAACATCACAACAAAGATGATTTGCATCATCACCTTTTGCATCATTGATGCCATCGTGCCAAACACATAGCGTTGCATAGACTTAGTTTACATGTTGCGTTTATATTTTTTGTTCAGTATATATTGAAAGTGTGTCCTTGGAGTGACATCATTTATTGAAATAAATGCAGTCGAAATGTGTATGGCGAATGGATAATGAACAGTCATTCAGAGTGCATAGAGGGGATTTTTTTACTTGGCGTAACATTGCGCTCTTCAACAGATGTCCCGGGTGACGCAGGAAAGGGCAGAATATAAGAAGAGAAAATGTGATTGTTACGGTTTAATTTCTGCCCCCTTTCATGAATGGAGCCGGGATTTCCTTTTGAAGGTTGATTTGAATATAGACAATTTGGGGCTTTTGCTCTCTGTCTCTGCAAAGATTACAATCTTAATTACTTTCTTAATTAGCTGTGATTCTCAGGGAATGCGTGAGTCATTGTCGCTTTTACACAATCTCAGGACATTGAAAATGTAGCCTAGTTCTACATCCTCACACTGTTTATCAAGTCGGTCTTTTGCTGACATTTGGAGGAAAAAGCCCACCATCAGCACATACAAGCTCTGTAAAAATAGCCCATCTCTAATTACAGTGGGTAGAAACCTGAACTGATCAGCTTTTACTTGTTCAGTATTGCAGACTTCTACGACGGTCACATTCCCTGGATTTACGTTGACCGTTTTCTGATGAAAATGGGCCGGCTTGTGGCAGAGAGAGGCAGACAACATCCTTCCTGTATGATGCTCCCTAGTGGCGCGGTGGTCTAAGGCACTGCATCTCAATGCTAGAGGCATCACTACAGACCCTGGTTAGATTCCAGGCTGTATCACAACCGGCCGTGATTGGGAGTCTCATAGGGCAGCACACAATTGGCCCAGCGTGTTCCGGGTTTGGCCGTCATTGTAAAGAACAATTTGTTCTTTAACTGACTTGGCTAGTTAAATGAAGTTTAAATCATATAAATGTAAAAATTCTCAGGAAAGTTTGTGATAAATATGGTTCCTCCGTGAAGCTTCTCACCTGGCGGATCAATGAAACATTTAGCTAATCAAGAGGAAAGCGGAGAGACCATGGAGCAATCGGTGTTAAGTAAATCCAAATGGGTTTATTATTAATTGGATAAATGGACCAGATGGATAGGTTGAGTTACCTTTCTCAGGCCATCACAACGTTACATGTCTCAGTAAATTGACCATGTCTGTTGGTCACAGACTAGCAGCATGAGAGAGGTGTTTATTACCTTCATTCCCTTTTCTAATAAAAACCTGCCCAAGAGGTGTGTCACGCTTGGTCACATGGACTGCTATGGTGAGAGGTAGCAACAACTGGAAAGACTGAGAAAGACGAGAGCAAGAGAATGAGGAGTAAGAGGGGTTTTCCACATAACGCGATCATTCGCATAGCCACCCTAGCCACTTCATGTGGGTGCTAGCAAGCAGGCTAGGTCGTGCTAGTGTCAACAGCCAATCCAGTAGCGTCTGGAAGTTATAATGAGCTTCAATTGGTCAAAAGTGTCACGATATCACGGAGTATTTGCATAAAGTTCAGCTTTCCCCTACTTTGGTCCTGCCCTGTTCATGCTCCCTCGCCCATGCTCGCATAAGCCCCCCCGCCCACTTCACTTCCCTCCATTGAAAATGAAATGGGGCTCCGTTGTTTCATTGCCCCCAACATGTTATGTGGAAATGCATTGTGAGAGAGAGCGATAGAGAGCAAGGTAAGGTCCAGCTGAGCCAGCTGCATGCTATTACTCCATTCTCCCTCCGCAGGAAATGAGCAATCATTTAACATTGACAGGTACATGCTGAGCCTCGCCATCTCTGCTCTAAAACATACCAAATAATGTATTCCAGCAGTTTAACATTAACCCTAAGGCTCGCTGTACCTTTTTCAAGGTTGGTCTCATACCCTTACAGTGTGTGTGTGCGCATGTATGTGTGTGTGTGTGCGCGCACACACACACACACGCACACACACGCACGCTACAAGGGTCTGTTGCCTCTAAGACAGGAAAAACACAACAACAGACAAAAACTCCTAAAACATCTGAATCACTTTTCTGGTCATGAAAAGCAGTAATTTAGAGGTCTCGTGTGAGCTGTAGACGGCTTAGCGTGTCCAACTTGAACTGGGGTGTAGCTGAAGGCCTGCCTTAATGCACTGCCAGGTCTCTCACTCTAAGGAGGGAGAGGCTGAGCCATCATTCCAGGTACTGGATCTGAGGGACTATTCAGTCGCTCTCTCCACAGTGCTGGGTGAATGAGTCGAACCGCAACCAGGGAGTGATCATACTTCATCACAACAAGAGGCCAAGGGCCTCACATAAAAAAATATTTTGTAGAAACTAATCTAAAATACTACTTACAAATGGAATTTTAGAATGGTCGTACGTATGCATAGAAAAAGTATGATTTATCAAAAAATCCTACGAGCATCATACGCAAACTGAAAAGGAGATAACCATTGGTAAATAACAATTGTTCTCCGCCTCAGTGCTCATGCATGACCTTAACCATATATGGTCAGAATCATTCCTTTAACCCGTTGGGAATATACAACGCCGTACCATGAAATACAACTGCGCATTCAAAGAAAGCAAAGAAAAATGTGAAATTCCAAAGCTGAAATAGAGGCAGTGGTGTAAAGTACTTAAGTAAAAATACCCAAAAAACTACTTTAGTATTTTAAAAGGTATCTGCACTTTACTATTTATATTTTTGCCAACTTATACTTCACTACATTCCTAAAGAAAAGAATGTGCTTCTTACATTTTCCATGACACCCAAAAGTACTCGTTACATTTTGACAGGAAAATGGTCCAATTCACACACTTATCAAGAGAACATCCCCGGTCATCCCTACTGCCTCCTATCTGCCGGACTCACTAAACACAAACACTTCGTTTGTAAATTATGTCTGAGTGTTGGCGCATGCCCCTGGCCGTCAATAATAATAAAAAACAGAATAATTGTGCAGTCTGGTTTGCTTAAAATGATTTATACTTTTACTTTTGATACTTAAGTACATTTCAGCAATTCCATTTACTTTTGATACTTAAGTATATTTAAAAACAAATACTTAGACCTTTACTCAAGTAGTATTTTACTCAAGTATGACAATTGAGTACTTTTTCCACCACTGAATAGAGGTGCTAGTGTCAGAGATTGAGTACAACCCAAAAAATATTTGGCTCGATCAGTTGTGGCGTGACCAGTAAAAATAAAGAACATAACTACAAAGAGGACCAATTCAATCAAGTTGCTTTAGCAACGGGAATTACACTTCAAACAAGTAGACAACACTCATCAATAGGCCATCCATTCTCAACAGCTCCCTCCTGTAAGAGTATAGGCCAACAGTGCTGTTCTGCAGAATGAAGGAATCATTAGGTTCCACCTGGCCACCGTCTATGGGTGCCGTCTATTGCTCCGTTTGTATTTGAGAACCCATTGATGGCATCGTGGCAAAGAAAGACCTCTGGACTTCAACCTGTTGTGGGCATGGTGTATGGAAATTGTATGTGTTACTGTTTGTTTTGCTGATGATTGCATCAAAAACATTGGCTTATCGAGGGCTGAGAGATGACGGTCAACGAGCTCCTGCTGAAAAGTGCCCATTGCCAAATACCTGAGGGTGGATAGCATTTGGATGTGCACCGGAATGGCATTTGTTCGCCTTTTTAAACGGGGTATTTCTTAAATCCTCGCAAAAAAATCCTATAAAGTTGGTTTTTGGAAACGATAGCTGATGAGCAAATCTGTACTTTCTGCAGAAAATGTCCCCCACCAGTCTCTAAAAACATGCTCTCTGCAAAATGCAGCGTTGGCCAAATCTTTAAACAGAGCAAGATCAGGCATCTCTCCGTCTAGTTCCCATTACCTCAGTCTTTTATAGTATGTCAACAATGGTTTCACTTTCACACGTACCTCTCATTTAACAAATTACTGTGCTTCAGATGGATAATTATTGTAACAAATGTACTGATGTGGTCAAATTATAAAGCATGTCAAGTTACAGTATGTTGAATTCACAATGGAAATAAGATGAAATCAAAAAATGATTTAAATATTACTCTCACAATTTCAACAGATCATTTCTCCGTTCTATGCTTGACAAGCAGTTCCCTTATTCCACCACTTGGCACTGTACTACTCATGGCCATGGCTGTGCGTACATTTACGTGTACTCTCAAGCAAACGTTCATACTGATATTTCAAACTTTGCGTGAAAATCATCCCAAGCATGGTTTAAGCACCGATTCATGCCTACGCCCCAGGAGTGGAATCTCCCTCTTCTAACAAAACCAGGCAAGGGACTATTCATCTCAAAATTCAGCCCCAAAATTGTTCAGATGCAGCAGTTTGTATCTATTAAACTGTCCGCTTCATTCCTAGTGACATTAACAGCCTGATTTCAAAACATCAGCAGAACGATGCACCGCAATCAGAAAGACTTTCTGGAATAAGATCACAGAAACCGACGTTCTCCGTGCTGCCTATGAATTCTAAGATCTGAGAGAGAGAACAATCTTCCTGCTGTCTAATTGAACTCTTCAGGGCAAAAAAGACACCCTGGATCTAGGTTGTCCTAAATATTCCAAACCCCATCTGTAATTCTACATGACAAAAATCACATAAAAAAAACATCTCTCCTGTGCAAATAATGCTGCTGTGCCATACATTATGACGCACGAATGCACGCACACACTGCACAGGGGAGGGAGGACAGAGTGGAAGGCAACAAAACAGGCTGCAATAAACAAGAGAGTCTGTCTGCAGCCCTGTTGTTTTGTCTGTCACAGAACCAACAACCCCTCAGGCACAGGACCCGTCTCTTGCTCCCTCGCTACTAGACAATTATTCCCAAGCACAGATGTCTAATTACTATAAAAACAACTATAGAGATGAGGAATGAACAGATCACCGCCCCGAGCCCTCCGCCTCCCCGACGACATGGCTTCCCATTCTCAATTACACTGGATTACCTTCGATAGGCTGGCTGACCTGTATCATCAGATAATGCTAAAGCTACTGTGTCTTGTGATGCTGTTGGCTCAACTTAGCTGTTGACATAATGCATATAGTCTGGGGAACCCGACCCTAGGTAACTGTCTGCCTAGGGAAACTATTATGCATAGGCATTTGTCGATCATAGACTAGAATTAAGGAATGGAGGAACGGAACGGCCCAGGTCTAGTCTGACCTGGAAGTCTTGTTAGGAACACACACGATCGCAAAGTGCAAGCAAAGACACACACAGCAGAGATCCCACACACTACAATATCTCAGACAGCTTCTCAGATATTTGGTTTCATTCAGCATCCATTTATCAGCCAATAAAGATCAGCCAGTGAAAATCCTACAGCGTCATGCATTGACCAAGAAGCTTCTGTCCAGACCGACCACTCACATCCCATCCCTTCCCAGTTCCCACATCCCCCCCTCAGCAGCAGCACTACAGCAGGGACATCCTTAACAGAGTGGCAGGAAGGCCCGCATCTATGGCCTACATCACTCACTTTTATGGGAGTAGGGTGGTGTAAGGTTTAACAAGACATTTTACTCGTCAAGAGACCCGACATTACACAACCATAAAACGATGAGGTCCACAAATCTCTGTCTGACTTTGTGAGCAGGCCTTGTTGTGCGGTCGGTCTTCGATGGACGGCGTTGCCTCTAAATAGAATAGTGGGGTCAAGATTCTGGGTTGCCTTGCCTACATGAGCTGCAAAATATCTTGCAAAATAAGAAAATAGTTTTTTTGGGAAGTTTTAACAATGTACCCAGAAGAATTATATTCAAGCACAAAAAGTATATTTAAAATATAAACATATAAGGTCTTTACAATAACACCATCTAAGAGATCTATGATCATCATCTCTCAAAACTGCAGGATGATGAAATAACCTAGCTCCTAGGTCCACATCCTACTCTGTAACAGAGCATGAAATACAGCGCTGGGGTTTATAGAGAGCCAGCTGAGCCACCATTCACCCGACTGTGTCATTTTCCTCTGAGCCTGTGCCATAGCTGGAGCGGCTCCACTGACCAGAGGCGTCTGTGGTCTGCCCTGTGCGCCAGGCAGTCGGCCTGGTCTGGTAGTGGACCGGTGAGGCACTGCGGCAGGGCAGCCTCCCCGCCCCTGACGCAGAGTACCCGCGCTGGGGAACGTCTGAGTAATGGCAGGGTAACCTGATCCAGCCAGAGGAGGAGGAGGAGGTAAGGGAGGGGGAGTGAGCTAAGCTGACGCCTAAATCATAGCAGGAGGATGGAGGGAGAGAGGTAAGGAGAGAGGTAACGAGAGAGAGAAAGAATGGGAGGAGGCCTGGAGACAGGAGGATGAAAGTAAACTAAACTTCTCCCTCCTGCCTCTGAGCACACGTACGTGCCACACCCACTGCTGGGCTAGGGAGTTACACAGAGATGAAAGGGAGTGGGCATGGAATTCAACCTTCCTGCATGCAATGTCACATCATGTCACTGACATATTTCAATTCAAAATGCCTACATGAAACAAACTCGATGTAAGTTTTCTCCAATGCTTGCGCTATTAAATGACTTAGCAGGCATGGATTTGAAAAATATGAATAAATAAGACTGAGTATTTAGAGGGGGAAATTCCAGAAGATGTAGGTTATTTATGTGCATCTCTACTAGAGGTCGACCAATTAATTGGAATGGCTGATTAATTAGGGCCAATTTCAAGTTCTCATAACAATCGGATTTTTGGGCGATTTTTGGGCGCCGATTTGCCGATTTTTTTTTAATACCTTTATTTAACTAGGCAAGTCAGTTAAAGAACACATTCTTATTTTCAATGACGGCCTAGGAACGGTGGGTTAACTGCCTCGTTCAGGGGCAGAACGACAGATGTTCACCTTGTCAGCCCGGAGGATTCCAATCTTGCAACCTTATAGTTAACTAGTCCAACGCAATAACGACCTGCCTCTCTCTCATTGCACTCCACAAGGAGACTGCCTGTTACGCGAATTCTGTAAGCCAAGGTAAGTTGCCAGCTAGCATTAAACTTATCTTATAAAAAACAATCAATCATAATCACTAGTTAATTACACATGGTTGATGATATTACTAGATGTTATCTAGCGTGTCCTGCGTTGCATATAATCTGACTGAGCGTACAAGCATACAAGTATCTAAGCATCTGACTGAGCGGTGGTAGGCAGAAGCAGGCACAAACATTCATTCAAACAGCACTTTTGTGTGTTTTGCCAGCAGCTCTTGTGCGTCAAGCATTGCGCTGTTTATGACTTCAAGCCTTATCAACTCCCGAGATGAGGCTGGTGTAACCGAAGTGAAATGGCTAGCTAGTTAGCGCACGCTAATAGCGTTTCAAACGTCACTCACTGAGCCTTCTAGTAGTTGTTCCCCTTGCTCTGCATGGGTATCTGCTTCGATGGTGGCTGTTGTCGTTGTGTTGCTGGTTCGAGCCCAGGGAGGAGCGAGGAGAGGGACGGAAGCTATACTGTTACACTGGCAATACTAAAGTGCCTATAAGAACATCTAATAGTCAAAGGTTAATGAAATACAAATGGTATAGAGGGAAATAGTCCTATAATTCCTATAAAACTACAACCTAAAACTTCTTACCTGGGAATATTGAAGACTCATGGTAAAAGGAACCACCAGCTTTCATATGTTCTCATGTTCTGAGCAAGGAACTGAAACATTAGCTTTCATACATAGCACATATTGCACTTTTACTTTCTTCTCCAACACTTTGTTTTTGCATTATTTTAACCAAATTGAACATGTTTCATTATTTACTTGAGGCTAAATTGATTTTATTGATGTATTATATTAAGTTAAAATAAGTGTACATTCAGTAGTTGTAGTTGTCGTTATTACAAATAAATAAAATAAATAAAAATCGGTTGACCTCTAATCTCTACCACAGCGGCTTTCTTATCATATCCTAACTATCAAGGTATTCTCTTCTCTGCTTCTCCTCACCGGTGACCCAGTCATCATTACAGCCTTTCCCTTGACTCCTTCCTTACTAAACAGAGCTTCGAGTTTACATTATGAGAAACGGTTTCATTTCATGTGCTCGCAGTCCAGCTAGGTGCCTTTATGACTGAAACAGGACGTCGCGAGGTCGTGAGCCAGCGTCCTTTCAGCTTTCTCATGTTGTTATTACTACTTCATTATTGAACACCGGACACACGGCTTCCTCTTATCAACTGTTGGTGGCTCAGAACTGGCGCCAGAGAACGTGATTATTACATGGAAATACAGTATGTTCAGCCTATTACTGGACAATGAACCACTGAAATAACAATGAAAAACTGAAGTGGCTTACTAAGCATAACGCGTCACATACACTGACTATACCAAACATTAGGAACACCTTCTTAACATTGAGTTGCAACCCCTTTTGCCCTCAGAACAGCCTCAAGTCGTCGGGGTGTGGACTCTACAAGGTGTCGAAAGCGTTCCACAGGGATGCTGGCTGATGTTGACTCCGATGCTTCCCACAGTTCTGTCAAGTTTGCTGGATGTCCTTTGGGTGGTGGACCATTCTTGATACACACGGGATACTGTTGAGCGTGGAAAAACCCAGCAGCTCTTGACACAAATCGGTGTGCATGACACGTACTACCCAGTGGTGTAAAGTACTTAAGTAAAATTACTTTAGTATCTGTACATTACTATTTATATTTTTGACAACTTTTACTTTGCTACATTCCTAAAGAAAATGATATACTTTTTACTTCATACATTTTCCCTGACACCCAGAAGTACTCAAAATACATTTTGAATGCTTAGAAGGACAGAAATTCTAAAATTCACCCACTTATGAAGAGAACATCCCTGGTCATCCCTGCTGCCTCTGATCTGGCACACTCACTAAACACATGCTTTGTTTGTAAATGATATCGGACTGTTGGAGCGTGCACCTGGTTATCTGTAGATTTAAATAAACAAGAATATGATGCCGTCTGGTTTGCTTAATATAAGGAACTTGAAATTATTTATACTTTTACTTTTGATAAAGTATATTTTAGAAATTACATTGACTTTTGATAGTTAGTATATTTCAAACCAAATACTTTTATATGTATCCTAGGCCTACTGGTTGTATGAATTTGGAATCTATCTCCCCACAACTGTCCCAGAGTCTGTTTGGAATAGGCCATTTCTTTCTCGACAAGCTGACCAATAGAATAGGTAAACTTTTCTACTATGGGGGATAGTAGATTGATGCATTACTCATCTTGTTGAATGAGGAAAATTAGATATGGACAGGTATTCTAACATCGTCAAAGTGCACGTTAGAATTGGGTAAGAAGGACTGGACATCGTTGCATCCTCGACTTGCATGTTCTGTTAATATGAATGACGCTAATCTAAAAATAGGATTTTTGTCATTCTGAGCACCGTGGTTGGACGCCCTAACCAGGTTATGCACCTAATGCATATGTGTCCGGCAGATTTCTCAAATTTCTGGTAAATTAAAATGTTGCCGGGTCAAATGTCCGGCGCCACATTTTCCTAACAGAAACCCACTACTACAGTTCAAAAGGCACTTAAATACTGTCTTGCTCATTCACCCTCTGAATGGCACACATACACGATCCATCTCTCAAAATCCATTCTTTAACCGGTCTCCTCCCCTTCGCCAACACGGATTTAACAAGCGACATCAATAAGGGATCATAGCTTTCACCTGGATTCACCTGGTCTGTCATGGAAAGAGCAGATGTTTATAATGTTTTGTATACTCAGTGTATAAAGCTACTCCATTAAAAGTGCACATCAGAAACTGACACGTTCTTGTCAGAAGGTTGAACCACGTTCACGTCACACAATGTCAACTGTCACCATAAATACACGTCCAAGCGACGTCCATTCCTTTATTACGAAGTCAGGAAGCATCTTGAATTTAAAATGTCATTCCCTATTTTCTAGGAAGCACAATTTAGGCCTAACCAGTGACTGACTGAAACATTCACTAGACTATTTCTGTACCTGTACCACATCCAGCCATCCACAACATGGACCTTATTCATTATTCAGACTTATATGCACTTTCCTTTTCCTCTGACAAGCTGTTCTTATGCAGGCCTGAATAGATATTAAGGCCTTCTGGTTAAGGTAGGGCTGAGTGACTAGAAATTTTCATGAAACATCTTCCAGGTAGAAAACATCTTGAGGTAGGTCAGGTTGGTCAAGTTATTTTACAGATGTTTTCATCGTTCAAGCTGATAAGCAAAAGAGACTTGAGGGAAATCCAGCAAAGAAATTGTAGGCTATATAATTTTGGCAAAAAGTTAATACTGGATTGGATTTACCATTTTGTAAAATGTGCATTTCTAAGAAAAACTTGTCCCATTTGACAGCAAGATTACAACCTCAATGATCATAACATTGAGAATACATTACACATAAAATACAGAATGTACTGTATATGTATGTGTATACTTTGGCATGTAGGTATAGTCTCACCTTGCGTAGCAGCTCTCAGTTCATATCATGATATGATACTTCTCCCATACAGCCTAACTTATTCTCCAGAACCGACCTCCCGTCTTCTATCATAAAGACTTGGCATGCGTCTAACATGCCTTCGTGTTCTTTCAACAATAAAAAACAAGGGTGAGCTTTATCATTTAAAACGTCTACAGAGTTGAGATGAGCAGAGCTAAGCATAAATTCACTCTTCGCTCTTGCAACAAATAGGCGATACCGACATAATTGACTGGAATTATTAAATAAAACAGACAAGGTTCTTTCAACTCTCACCCCCCTCCCGTTCCCCTCTCTCACCCCTTTCCCCTTACCCCTCTCACCCCTCTCCCCTCCTCCTCGGCCGTCTTCTCCTCTCACCACATGTGAAACCACACTGTAGCTCCTAACATGCCAAAGTAAGCTCTCCACATCTTTCAAACAGAGTGTGTTTACAATAGATCAGAGTCCCACACTTCCACTGGATTTCACTGTACCCTATTGGACTTTATTAATAAAATAAAACAGAGGGAATCCCTTTTTAATGTAACATGATAGAGAAGACCTGCATGACCAAAAGTATGTGGACAACTACTCGTCAAACAACTAATTCCAAACTCACGGCCATTAATATAGAGTCGGTCCACCATTTACTGCAATAACAGCCTCCACTCTTATGGGAAGGCTTTACACTACATGTTAGAACATTGCTGTGGGGACTTGCTTCCATTCAGACACAAGAGAATTATTGAAGTCGGGCACTGGTGTTGGGTGATTAGGCCTGGCTTGCAGTCTGTGTTCCAATTCATCCCAAAGGTGTTTGAAGGGGTTGAGGTCAGGGTTCTGTGCAGGCCAGTCAAGTTCTTCCACACCGATCTCGAGAAACCATTTCTGTATGGACCTCGCTTTGTGCACAGGGGCATTGTCATGCCCCCCACATTTAAGTGCCTTCCCCAAACTGTTGCTACAAAGTTGGAAGCACAGAATCATCTAGAATGTAATTGTATGCTATAGCATTCCGATTTTCCTTCACTCGAACTAAGGGGACCAAACCATGAAAAACACTCCCAGATCATTATTCCTCCTCCACCAAACTTTACAGTTGGCACTATGCATTGGGGCAGGTAGCGTTGCCCTGGCATCCGCCAAACCCAGATTCATCCATCGGACTGCCAAATGGTGAAGCCTGATTCATCACAGAGAAACCATTTCCACTGCTCCAGAGTCCAATGGCGGCGACCTTAACATCACTCCAGTCGCCAACGCTTGGCAGTGCGCATGGTGATCTTAGGCTTGTGTGCGGCTGCTCGGCCATGGAAACCCATTTCATGAAGCTACCGACGAACAGCTCTTGTGCCCACGTTTCTTTAAGAGGCAGTTTGGAACGCTCTAGTGAGTGTTGCATCAGAGGACCGATGATTTTTACATGCTACGCACTTCAGCAGGCCTGTTCTGTGAGCTTGTGTGGCCTACCACTTCTCCGCTGAGCCGTTGGTGCCCCTAGACGTCTCCACTTCACAATAACACCACTCTCAATTGACCAGGGCAGCACTAGCAGGGCAGATATTTGACAAACTGGCTTGTTCGAAAGGTAGAATCCAATAACGGTGCCACGATGAAAGTCACTGAGCTCTTCAGTAAGGCCATTGTACAGCCAATGTTTGTCTATGGAGAATGCATGGCTGTGTGCTCAATTTTATACAGCTGTCAGCAATAACCGAATCCACTAATTTGAAGGGGTCCACACACATATATATATATATATATATATATATATATATATATATATATATATATATATATATATATACACTGCTCAAAAAATAAAGGGAACACTAAAATAACACATCCTAGATCTGACTTAAATATTCTTATTAAATACTTTTTTTCTTTACATAGTTGAATGTGCTGACAACAAAATCACACAAAAATGATCAATGGAAATCAAATTTATCAACCCATGGAGGTCTGGATTTGGAGTCACACTCAAAATGAAAGTGGAAACCACACTACAGGCTGATCCAACTTTGATGTAATATCCTTAAAACAAGTCAAAATGAGGCTCAGTAGTGTGTGTGGCCTCCACGTGCCTGTATGACCTCCCTACAACTCCTGGGCATGCTCCTGATGAGGTGGCGGATGGTCTCCTGAGGGATCTCCTCCCAGACCTGGACTAAAGCATCCTGGGTGGATGGAGCGAGACATAATGTCCAAGATGTGCTCAATTGGATTCAGGACTGGGGAACGGGCGGGCCAGTCCATAGCATCAATGCCTTCCTCTTGCAGGAACTGCTGACACACTCCAGCCACATGAGGTCTAGCATTGTCTTGCATTAGGAGGAACCCAGGGCCAACCGCACCAGCATATGGTCTCACAAAGGGTCTGAGGATCTCATCTCGGTACCTAATGGCAGTCAGGCTACCTCTGGCGAGCACATGGAGGGCTGTGCGGCCCTCCAAAGAAATGCCACCCCACACCATGACTGACCCACCGCCAAACCGGTCATGCTGGAGGGTGTTGCAGGCAGCAGAACGTTCTCCACGGCGTCTCCAGACTGTCACGTCTGTCACATGTGCTCAGTGTGAACCTGCTTTCATCTGTGAAGAGCACAGGGCGCCAGTGGAGAATTTTCCAATCTTGGTGTTCTCTGGCAAATGCCAAACGTCCTGCACGGTGTTGGGCTGTAAGCACAACCCCCACCTGTGGACGTTGGGCCCTCATACCACCGTCATGGAGTCTGTTTCTGACCTTTTGAGCAGACACATGCACATTTGTGGCCTGCTGGAGGTCATTTTGCAGGGCTCTGGCAGTGCTCCTCCTGCTCCTCCTTGCACAAAGGCGGAGGTAGTGGTCCTGCTGCTGGGTTGTTGCCCTCCTACGGCCTCCTCCACGTCTCCTGATGTACTGGCCTGTCTCCTGGTAGCGCCTCCATGCTCTGGACACTACGCTGACAGACACAGCAAACCTTCTTGCCACAGCTCGCATTGATGTGCCATCCTGAATGAGCTGCACTACCTGAGCAACTTGTGTGGGTTGTAGACTCCGTCTCATGCTACCACTAGAGTGAAAGCACCGCCAGCACTCAAAAGTGAACAAAACATCAGCCAGGAAGCATAGGAACTGAGAAGTGGTCTGTGGTCACCACCTGCATTCCCACTCCTTTATTGGGGGTGTCTTGCTAATTGCCTATAATTTCCACCTGGTGTCTATTCCATTTGCACAACAGCATGTGAAATGTATTGTCAATCAGTGTTGCTTCCTAAGTGGACAGTTTGATTTCACAGAAGTGTGATAGACTTGGAGTTACATTGTGTTGTTTAAGTTGTTCCCTTTATTTTTTTGAGCAGTGTATATATATATGAATGTATAGGGTATCATTAGCAACTCATGCTATTCGTAGATATGAAACATACAGGCTGTGGTCCAGTCGATAGAGAGATCAGAGTAGGCCTATTTGTCCACATGCTGCTTCATGGAAAGCAAAATAAAAGCGATATGGTAAGGATATCACCCTGGAACACAACACAAACACGGAAGCTGACATCTTCATCGTTTTGTCTTTGGCTAAGATTTGAAATGGCTCTTCCTTAGTGGAAAGTTCCCCCCCTTTTCCATCCTGCCATCATAAATCCACCTCAGTGAATCACATTATAGGCCTCCCTCTCTTGGCGTGTCCTCAGAAACACTGAGTGTGCATATTCAATGTTTCTACTCACATTTATTCCTAGTCCAACTGCCATTCATCTGACTGAATTCAGTTATTTTCTCGGTCATCATGAAATAGGAAATGCAATGTTTTAAGGGGAACATGTTTACAACATCTATATTATAATATGCTGCTCATTCTAAGCTGCGGGAGGATCTACAATTTTTTACCGATTTCCTTCATTTTAGAATCAAAAGAAGCGTGCCGTCCTCTTACATTCCACTGGCCACTTTATAATGGGCTGGGTTATGTCTTTTTTTAATGGTTTCTGTGTTTGGAATGGCATGGTTATTATTGGAGATTCAGCGGTCATACCGCAACTGATAAGCGTTTGTAGGCCAATTTTGAATCTGTTGAACGATGGCTAATTTAGCCTTGCTATAGAATTGTTAACAGGATACAGTTGAAGTCAGAAGCTTACATACACCTTAGCTAAATACATTTAAACTCAGTTTTTCACAATTCCCGACATTTAATCCTAGTAAAAATTCCCCATCTTAGGTCAGTTAGGATCACCACTTTATTTAAAAATGTGACATGTCAGAATAATAGTAGAGAATTATTTATTTCAGCTTTGATTTCTTTCATCACATTCCCAGTGGGTCAGAAGTTTACATACACTCAATTAGTATTTGGTAGCATTGCCGTTAAATTGATTAACTGTTTTAACAACCTTCCCACAATAAGTTGGGTGAATTTTGGCCCATTCCTCCTAACAGAGCTGGTGTAACGGAGTAAGGTGTGTAGACCTCCTTGCTCGCACACGCTTTTTCAGTTCTGCCATCACATTTTGTATAGGATTGAGGTCAGGGCTTTGTTATAGCCACTCCAATACCTTGACTTTGTTGTCCTTAGGCCATTTTTCCACAACTTTGGTAGTATGTTTGAAGACCCATTTGCAACCAAGCTTTAACTTCCTGACTGATGTCTTGAGATGTTGCTTCAATATATCCACCTAATTTTCCTTTCTCATGATGCCATCTATTTTGTGAAGTGCACCAGTCCCTCCTGCCACCACCGTGCTTCACGGTTGGGGTGGTGTTCTTCAGCTTGCAAGCCTCCCCCTTTTTCCTCCAAACATAACGATGGTCATTATGGCCAAACAGTTCTATTTAATTTTCATCAGACCAGAGGACATTTTTCCAAAAAGTATGATCTTTGTCCCCATGTAAAGTTACAAACCGTAGTCTGGCTTTTGGATGGCGGTTTTGGAGCAGTGGCTTCTTTCTTGCTGAGCAGCCTTTCAGGTTGTCCATTTAGGACTCGTTTTACTGTGTTTCCTCCAGCATCTTCACAAGGTCCTTTGCTGTTGTTCTGTGATTGATTTGCACTTTTTGCACCAAAGTACGTTCATCTCTAGGAAACAGAATGCATCTCCTTCCTGAGTGGTATGACGTTTGCGTGGTCCCATGGTGTTTATACTTGCGTACTATTGTTTGTACAGATGAACACGGTACCTTCAGGCGTTTGGAAATTGCTCCCAAGGATGAACCAGACTTGTGGAGGTCTGCAATTTGTTTCTGAGGTCTTGGCTGATTTCTTTTGATTTTCCCATGATATCAAGCAAAGAGGCACTGAGTTTGAAGGTATGCCTTGAAATACATCCACAGGTAAACCTCCAATTGACTCAAATGATGTCAATTAGCCTATCAGAAGCTTCTAAAGCCATGACATAATTGTGGAGTGGTTGAAAAATGAGTTTTAATGACTCCAACCTAAGTGTATGTAAACTTCCGACTTCAACTGTACGTGATTGTCTTTCAGACAAATCAACCTACATACACTAACACAACATTAAACAAAACCATAAACACACATGCAGTACAACAATTACATATTACATTCAAAACACAAACATCTTGACTAAAAACAGTTGGCCTAAAAACAATTACACTCTTCTATGATATATACATCGATAAAGTGTTTAAACTCCACCAACGAAACTAGATCATCACATTTTAAAATGTTCAGGAGAGAATTCCAGGACCACGATGCTAAGTAACTAAAACTATTTCTACCATGACCTGTTCTAATTTTTGGTACTGCAAATCAGAATGGGACCGTAATTGATATTTATTTACAGACCTGACTAAAAAAAGAACAGAGATAAAATGGCATTTGACCCAATATGGCCTTATAAATCAGTGTATACCAGTGTTTAAGCCTACGCAAGGTCAATGACGACCAGCCAACAGCGCTGTAGAGATCACAATGATGTGTTAGCCATTACTGATTTGTAATGAACCGGAGGGCTGCATGATACATTGAATCAAGTGCTCTCAGGGTAGTGGCTGAGGCCTGCATATATATAACATCACTAAAATCTAAAACTGACAGTAATGTACATCGTACCAGCTCCTTCCTGGCATCAAAAGAAAAACAAGCCTTATGCTGGTAATAAAATCCTATTTTCAGCTTGAGCTTCCTTATCAAGTTCTCTACATGCACAGTGAAGCTCAGCTTATCATCAACCCACACACCCAAATATTTGTACACTTTAACTTGCTCTATAGTATGTCCAGCCAATGAAGCAATGACATAATTTGTAACATGCCTGGCATTTGAAAATACCATGCATTTTGTTTTACCCGAATTTAGAATCAGTTTTAAATCATACAGATTCTGTTGTATGATGTTAAATGCTCTTTGGGCATTTTCAAAAGCTAAAGATAAACTAGTATCACTTGAATAAAGAACAGTATCATCTGCATAAAAATGAACATCCGCTGTTTCAATAAGATCCCCAATCGTGTTGATATACAAAATGAACAACAGTGGGCCCAAAATAGAACCTTGTGGAACACCTGAGCACACCTCTATGGACTCAGATTTACAACCATCCGCCATTACACATTGTGTACGATTTGATAGGTAATTTATAAACCAATCTAGAGCATGACCAGTAATTCCACAACATTTTAACCTTTGCACTAACAGTGTCAAAAGTCTTTGACAAATCAATAAAAACAGACACACAATGTAACTTCTTATCAAGAGCACAGTGGATGTCATTAAAAACCTTCAATGTTGCTGAAACAGTGCTGCGGCCAGACCTAAAACCTGACTGCATTCCATTTAAGATGTTGTTTTCTTGGAAGTAGGTCTTTAGCTGCCTACTAACTAAGGACTCCAGTACCTTTGACAGTACAGACAATTTTGATATGGGTCGATAGTTGTTAAGTAGCGAGGGATCTCCACCTTTCAGGAGAGGCAGTACAAAAGCAGATTTCCATAACTTGGGGATTTCCTTAACATCAAGCGAAAGGTTAAAAATACATGTTATGGGGGAGCAATGATGTCTGCGGCTAGGTGTAGGAGGTGGGGGTCTAGTTCATCAGGGCCAGGGGATTTTTAAATATATTTCTTTCAGGGCTTTACACACTTCTGAAACAGAGAAGGATGACAATGAGAACCTGGTGAAGGAGTGCACAGGGGTGTCAGGTAAATTCAGAGGGCTCAATTATACCTTTGACCTTTTCAAATAAACTGCCTGCGTCTAAAAAAAATGCTGGTTCAAGGCATTCAGAATGAAGGTTCTCTCAGTTACAATCTGTGTGTCGACCAACAATTGTTTAGGAAGCTGTGTATCTTTTCTGCACTCCAAACCTTTCACTACTTGCCAAAATTTGGATGGATTATTTACATTTTGTGAAGTAGATTTCAGGTATTGGTCTGCTTTCAATTTACGGATCATAGCCACACCCATATTTCGAAGACGTTTAAAAATCATCCAATCATCTGCTAAACCAGTCCCTTTTGCTTTAGCCCACATAGCATTTCGTTCCCTTATGACTTTTTTAAGTTCCTTAGTAAACCAAGGGTTCTCTCTGCCCTTAATCATGATTTTTTTTTAAGGGGCATGCCTATGGCATACATCCTGGAATGGGTTGTGGAAGTAAGAAAAGGCTAGTTCAACATCAGGGATTAATTCCATTCTATTCTATTCAATGCTAGATACATCATGTTAAAAACCTTGAATATCAATACACTTCCAGTTTCTTTTCGTAATAACACATGGAGATTTCTTATGAATTTTACCATCTCTCACACAGGCAATAGTACAGTGATCACTTATGTCATTTGCAAAAAATACCAGAAGCATTAAAACGATGAGGAGTATCGGTTAAGATCAAATCAAACAAAGAGGATTTCAGAGGAAATTGTATATTCAACCGAGTTACACTGTTGACAATCTGAGTGAGATTGTAGGTAATTGCACAGAATTTTAAATTGATCAGAGCTAGCTAGATGTTAGCCAGTCCTGATTCAGATCACCCATCAGGACAAACTCAGAATTGACATTCTGTGATAACAATTTGAAAATACAATCCAGAGAGCCAACAGTAGCAGATGGAGGTCTAGAACAGCAAGATACAACAACATTTAATTCAATACAATCTAATTAACCAGATCCAATGATCTACCGCCCACGAGGCGGGTTGCCGCTAGTGCAAGGGGTGGGCAAAGTACTTTTTTCTCCCCAATTGGTAGTTACAACCTTGTCCATACGGAAGCAGCAGCGATGGGACTCGGGAGAGGCAAAGGTCGAGAGCCGTGCCTCCTCCAAAACACGACCCAGCCAATCCGCACTGCTTCTTGATACAATGCCTGCTTAACCCGGAAGCCAGCCGCACCAATCTGTCGGAGAAAACACTGTGTCAGCGTGCACTGCGCCCGGCCCGCCGCAGGAGTCGCTAGATCGCGATGGGAACAAGGAAATCTTTGGCCTGACAAACCCTCTCCTAATCCAGACGACGCTGGACCAATTGTGCGCCGCCTCATAGGTCTCCTAGTCACAGCCAGCTGTGACACAGCCTGGGATCAAACCCGGGTCTGCAGTGACGCCTCAAGCACTGCGATGCAGTGCCTTAGACCGCTGCGCCACCCAAGGAGCCCCCTGCCCCAAAAATGCAGCCCTCGGTTGAATTTCAAAATCCCGATGTGGCCCTCGAGCCAAAAAGTTTGCCCACCCCTGCGCTAGTGCATCATTATAAAATTGCGCTAACAAATAGCATTATACCTTCATGAGCGGAAGTGAGAAAGTGAAATCATCACATGAGAAAGGCCATACTACAGATGTGCATCCTATTTCACCTTTATTTAACCAGGTAGGCCAGTTGAAAACAAATTCTCATTTACAAATGCGACCTGACCAAGATAAAGGAAAGCAGTGCGACAAAATAATAAAACACAGAGTTACACATCGGATAACCAAACATACAGTCAATAACACAATAGAAAAATGTATGTACAGTTTGTGCAAATGTAGTAAGATTAGGGAGGTAAGGCAATAAATAGGCCATAGTGGCAAAATAATTACAATTTAGCATTAACACTGGAGTGATAGATGTGCAAGTAGAGATACTGGGGTGCAAAAGAGCAACAAAAAAACAATATGGGGATGAGGTAGTTGGGCGGGCTATTGACAGATGGGCTGTGTACAGGTGCAGTGATCGGTAAGCTACTCTGACTGCTGATGTTTCTAGTTAGTGAGGGAGATAAGTCTCCAGATTCAGTAATTTTTGCAGTTCGTTCCAATCATTGGCAGCAGAGAACTGTAAGGAAAGGCGGCCAAAGAAGGTGTTGGCTTTGGGGATGACCAGTGAAATATACCTGCTGAAGCAGGGGTGGGTGTTGTTATGGTGACCAGTGAGCTGAGATAAGGCAGGGCTTTACCTAGCAAAGACTTATAGATGACCTGGAGCCAGTGGATTTGTAGCGAGCGCCAGCCAATGAGAGCATACAGGTTGCAGTGGTGGGTAGTATATGGGCCTTTGGTGACAAAACGGATGGCACTGTGATAGACTACATCCAATTTGCTGAGTAGAGTGTTAGAGGCTATTTTGTAAATGACATCACCGAAGTTAAGGATTGGTAGGATGGTGAGTTTTACGAGGGTATGTTTGGCAGCATGAGTGAAGGAGGCTTTTTTTTTGCAAAATAGGACATTTAATTTTGGATTGGACATGCTTAATGTGATTCTGGAAAGAGAGTTTACAGTCTAACCAGACACCTAGGTATTTGTAGTTGTCCACATATTCTAAGTCAGAACCGTCCAGGTTAGTGATGCTGGACGGGAGGGCGGGTGCGGGCAGCGATCGGTTGAAGAGCATGCATTTAGTTTTACTAGCAGTTGGATGCCATGGAAGGAGTGTTGTATGGCATTGAAGCTCATTTGGAGGTGTGTTAACACAGTGTCCAAAGAAGGGCCAGATGTATACAGAATGGTGTCATCTGCGTAGAGGTGGATCAGAGAATCACCAGCAGCAAGAGCGACATCATTGATATATACAGAGAAAAGAGTCGGCCCGAGAATTGAACCCTGTGGCAACTCCATAGAGACTGCCGGAGATCCGGACAACAGGCCCACCAATCTGACAAACTAAACTCTATCTGAGAGGTATTGTTGAACCAGACGAGGAAATCATTTGAGAAACCAATGCTATTGAGTCTGCCAATAAGAATGTGGTGATTGACAGTCGAAAGCCCTGGCTTTCGAAGACTTTAGAAAGGCAGGGCTGGATGGATATAGGTCTGTAACCGTTTGGATCTAAAGTGTCTCCCCCTTTGAAGAGGGGGATGACCGAGGCAGCTTCCCAATCTTTAGGGATCTCAGACGACACAAAAGAGAGGTTGAACAGGCTAGTAATAGGGGTTGCAAAAATTGCAGTGGATAATTTTAGAAAGAGAGGGTCCAGATTGTCTAGCCCAGCTGATTTGTCGGGGTCCAGATTTTGCAGCTGTTTCAGAACATCAGCTGTCTGGATTTGGGTGAAGGAGAAGCAGGGGGGGGGGGTTGGGCAGGTTGCTGCGGGGGGTTCAGAGTAGAGGTCGACCGATTATGATTTTTCAACGCCGATACCGATTATTGGAGGACCAAAAAAGCTGATACCGATTAAATCGGCCGATTTAAAAATAAAAAAAGTAATAATGACAATTACAACAATACTGAATGAACACTTATTTTAACTTAATGTGATACATCAATCAAATCAATTTATCCTCAAAAAAATAATGAAACATGTTCAATTTGGTTTAAATAATGCAAAAACAAAGTGTTGGAGAAGAAAGTAAAAGTGCAATATGTGCCATGTAAGAAAGCTAACGTTTAAGTTCCTTGCTCAGAACATGAGAACATATGAAAGCTGGTGGTTCCTTTTAACATGAGTCTTCAATATTCCCAGGTAAGAAGATTTAGGTTGTAGTTATTATAGGAATTATAGGACTATTTCCCTCTATACCATTTGTATTTCATTAACCTTTGACTATTGGATGTTCTTATAGGCACTTTAGTATTGCCAGTGTAACAGTATAGCTTCCGTCCCTCTCCTCGCTCCTCCCTGGGCTCAAACCAGGAACACAACGACAACAGCCAACCTCGAATCAGCGTTACCCATGCAGAGCAAGGGAAACAACCACTCCAAGGCTCAGAGCGAGTGACGTTTGAAATGCTATTAGCGCACGCTGTTGGCCATTTCACTTCGGTTACACCAGCCTCATCTCTGGAGTTGATAGGCTTGAAGTCATAAACAGTGCAATGCTTGACGCACAACGAAGAGCTGACGGCAAAACGCAAAGAAAGTGCTGTTTGAATGAATGTTTATGTGCCTGCTTCTGCCTACCACCGCTCAGTCAAATACTTAGATACGTGTATGCTCAGTCAGATTATATGCAACGCAGGACACGCTAGATAATATCTAGTAATATCATCAACCATGTGTAGTTAACTAGTGATTATGATTGACTGATTGTTTTATAAGATAAGTTTAATGCTAGCTAGCAACTTACCTTGGCTTACTGCATTCGCGTAACAGGCAGTCTCCTTGTGGAGTGCAACGAGAGAGGCAGGTCGTTATAGCGTTGGACTAGTTAACTGTAAGGTTGCAAGATTGACAAGCTGAGCCGAGCTGACAAGGTGAAAATCTGTCGTTCTGCCCCTGAACGAGGCAGTTAACCCACCGTTCCTAGGCCGTCATTGAAAATAAGAATGTGTGAAATGACTTGCCTAGTTAAATAAAGACTAAATAAAGGTGTAAAAAAAAAAAAGTTACATCGGTGCCCAAAAATACAGATTTCAGATTGTTATGAAAACTTGAAATCTGCCCTAATTAATCGGCCATTCTGATTAATCGGTCGACCTCGAATCAGAGCTGTTGGCCGGGGTAGGGGTAGCCAGGTGGAAAGCATGGCCGGCCGTAGAAAAATGCTTATTGAAATTCTCAATTGTCGTAGATTTATCGGTGGTGACAGTGTTTCCTAGCCTCAGTGCAGTGGGCAGCTGGGAGGAGGTGCTCTTATTCTCCATGGACTTTACAGTGTCCCAAAACTTATTGTAATTAGTGCTACAGGATGCACATTTCTGTTTGAAAAAGCTAGCCTTTGCTTTCCTAACAGACTGTGTGTATTGGTTCCTGACTTCCCTGAAAAGCTGCATATCACGGGGGCTATTCAATGCTAATGTTGTACGCCACAGGATGTTTTGTGCTGGCAGTCAAGTCAGGAGTAAACCAGGGGCTGTTCTTAGTTCTACATGTTTTGAATGGGGCATGCTTATTTAAAGAACAACCAGGCATCCTCTACTGACGGGATGAGGTCAATATCCTTCCAGAATAACGGGGCCAGGTCGATCAGAAAGGCCTGCTTGCTGAAGTATTTTAGGGAGCATTTGACAGTGATGAGTGGTGGTCGTTTGACCGCGGACCCATTACGGACACAGGCAATGAGGCAGTGATCGCTGAGATCCTGGTTGAAGACAGCAGAGGTGTATGTGGAGGGCAAGTTGGTCAGGATGAGGGTGCCCATGTTTACGGATTTAGGGTTGTACCTGGTAGGTTCCTTGATCATTTGTGTGAGATTGAGGGCATCTAGCTTAGATTGTAGAACGGGCCTGGGTGTTAAGCATATCCCAGTTTAGGTCCCCTAAAAAGTAAGAACTCTGAAGATGGATGGGGGGCAATCAATTCACATATGGTGTCCAGGACCCAGCTGGGGGCTGAGGGGCGTCTATAACAAGCGACAACAGTGAGTGACTTATTTCTGGAAAGGTGGATTTTTAAAAGTAGAAGCTTGAACTGTTTGGGCACAGACTTGGATAACATAACAGAACTCTGCAGGCAACTCCACCCCCTTTGGCAGTTCTATCTTGACGGAAAATGATGTAGTTGGGGATGGAGATTCAGAATTTTTGGTGGCCTTCCTATTTTCTCTTCTTATAAAACCACTCATGGCACAAGTAGTGAATGTTTCTATTTAGAATTTTTCTACAAATTATTCAATTAGCCTATTCAACCGTGGCACTGGGGATTAGTCTACAGGCCACTATCAGTTCCACTGTATCTCTCTGGCACCTGCGCAGTTAGATGTAGCCATGCAGTTACATGATTCCTACCATATTGCTTTTCCAATTCCAAATACGAATGGCAAAATAAAGCTAGTCTGTTTTCTAATGTTGGCTGATCGTGAAGGTGCCGTGGACAAAATACTGGCCTATATGACATTCGTCAACAGTTCCCACAGCCACAAAATCACAAACCCCGCCTATTTCTACAATTTATCTTCTTAAAATGTGATTTAAACCTAACATTAACCCCACTGTTAACCTGTATGCCTAACCTAAAATTAAGACCAAAAGTCAACAACAAAATTACTTTGTGGCTGTGGTAACTAGAGGAATCCCTATGCATTATGACATGAGTTGATACATGACCTAGTCTACTGTAGCTAAATGCATGACAAAAAAAATATGCACGACTTTCATGTTTGAAAATCAGTGGAAAGCACACATGCACAGCTATTTCGCACACCTAAACACACAGGTTGTACACTGGTAGCGTGTGTTTTTCCTGATATACAATGTTATGAAAAGGCCAAAGAAGCCTGTTATCGCGCCCTCTGTATCCTTACTTTCCTATTGGCTGAAATTAACATCCGTAATATCATTGCCCAGCAAACTCATTACCATTGGGATTTATTTTCTATTGCCAACGGTGAAAGGCTTAGAACAAATTGTAGAGTTAATTTCAGACATCTCACCTGTATCCCCAGTTGTTTTGGAGGCTTCTTCGTTAATTTGTCAATTGCGACATATTATTTTCTTGTAGAACCGCAGATCTTCATAACTGTTTGTCTACAGCCATTTTGAGCTGTACCTCGAGCTAAAGAGGACGGGGGAGATAGTAGTAAGTCGCTGCTCTTTCAATCAAAATCTTACTCACATTTATGTTTGTAATAGTGAGACAAGTAGAAACTGAAAACACAGTTTGAATTTATTTCGATATTTTTCATGCATTTTGTAAAGAATGGAATGTGTTGCAAGCGCATAGTTCCCGAACCCCCCTTTTTGACTGAAATGGTATGTCTCTTAGAATACTGGGTTAGCTCGTCAAAAGTAGCCAATCAGCGACGTTGAAATGTAAGCCTCCAAATGATCAATATAAACAGGACTTGACGCTTGCAAGTACAGTAGAGGTATGATGCAAAACAAAAATGCGGGCTGTTATTTAATCTTCAACCAGTATTTGAATTTATGATGAACAGCCCTGCAATGCTCTGTGCTCCCGGTCAAGATCTGTGCATACACAATATTTTTTATTTTACTAGGCAAGTCAGTTAAGAACAAATTCTTATTTTCAATGACGGCCTAGGAACAGTGGGTTAACTGCCTGTTCAGGGGCAGAACGACAGATTTGTACCTTGTCAGCTCGGGGATTTGAACTTGCAACTTCCGGTTACTAGTCCAATGCTCTAACCACTAGGCTACCCTGCCGCCCCAATAATATAATAAGTAGCCTATGCTGTCCTATCTTAGAATGAAATGTGAGTTCCACATAGGCATGGGTTGTGTTACTGTAGTTGGCCCGCAAACAGTTTGGGCGTCGTCATTCTTTTCATATTTTTCTATTACACAATACAGTAGGTTATCAAATTATGAGAATCCTTATTTTGTGTTACAGTAGTAATAGTAGTAGTATAGTATATTAGTAGGCTATTCTGATGACAGTTTCCATTATAGAAGCACACCATGTTGCTTCTGTAATGTGTAGGCTATTCTCTTCCACAAACACACAACTCCCCGATGGTGTAGAACAATATGCTGCTGCCTCCCTGGATGTATTCAAGCATGATGTTATTAGTTTTGCTGGGATCAGAGTCACTTCAGGCTACACATGTCCTGTTCAGTTAACCGCTGTCACAGCCTGTAGTGTATGGTCCCTGGCAGGTGGTGTTGCTCACTGCTGTGGCGGTGTAGTGAGGCAGAGCGAGAGAGGCTTTTCACAGTCTGAGGAATCGCCTTCACACATGCATGCACATGCATGCGCACACACATTCTCTCGCTCAGTCACACATGCAAAATATAGTGTTACAGGTGTTATTATCGAATACACATATTACTGGCTGAAGCATGGTTTACTTCCTATAGGATGTTGTTTCTGTTGGTGCAACACAGTTACAGGTAGTGTATAATGAATGATGTGGTGCTGTGTTGTTATATTTCAAGCTGATTGCGGACCAGAGGCAGCTTATCAATATTTCACATCTCCCAGAGCAGGAAGTGAAAAATATAGGTGACTAGCTTCTAATGAAATACTGAGGAAGCATAAATGTTTCCCTCAAACATACTGTATTATTGACCGAGAACAGATAACTATGCACAGAGATCCTATTAAATTATTAATATGTTACTATTGCCATTTGAGCAGGACCTGGCGTAGAGGTCCTGTGCCTATGAACAATAGACTTAAAACATTTGAAAGGTAGGTGGCACTTTACTCATTTTTGGGTTCAATACCTTAATCTTTGCTTCATTTGTATTTATTTATTTTTTGTAATTTAGCAGACCTTATCCAGAGCGACTTACGGGAGCAATTAGAGTTAAGTGCCTTGCTCGAGCGCACATCGACAGATTTCTCACCTAGTCGGCTGTGGGATTTGAACCAGCGACCTTTCGATTATTGACCCAACGCTCTTAATCTGTAGGTGAAGGTAATTCTATTTACCTTCATCACTAAATAGAATTAAGAATGGGCTGGGCTGTGGCAGTAATGACAGTATTGATCGGCTCACAGAAACCCTTTCAGGCTGGTAATCACAAAGCAGCTTCTGTGGATGGAGGGATAGGGTGAAGGAGGAGTGAGACAGACTGATATGTGGTTTGCCCATTTAGTCAGGTAATCCTTACCCATTACGAGTCAGATACATGACTACATAGCTGACTGATAGGGCACCATCTTACAGTGTACCTTTCTCTGCTCTTTATCTCACCACTATATCTCTCTCCAATCTGGAGCTTGTATCTCAGCCCAATTGCAGCCCCGCTACTTATGCTGAATGCCTGAATACAGCTTATATGCAATCAGCCATTCATGTCAATTAATTTGACCCAAAACAAGGGGTTACATTTCTTAGTCATTTTCTTTTTTGCAGCTTTATGGAGATAGAGGGTGATCTTGCAAAGATTCCCATGCCAATTCTCTCTTACCATAAATACAAAATAATTTAGGCTCCAGAACCATGCTCATTATGTCAGTGTAGTGAAGAGGTTTGATGTTTTGAGATGAAATGCTTTAAGATTAAATATTCATTTTTTTTTATATATATTGGTTAATTATGTATTTATGTGTCCACTGTCAAGTTGAAACTCATGCTCCAGTGAGGGATGTTTCAGGCGTATGTTTATGCCAATGTTGCGGAATACATTTCCCCCTTATTATAGGATTTCTGAGGTAAACTCGTATGCAACCTTATGGAAATATTAAATGAGGAGAGCGCATAACACACCTCACTGGACACATTCTGTGAGTGTAATTATTTTGCCTCTATGGCCTATTTATTGCCTTGGCTCCCTACTCTTCTACATTTGCACACACTGTACATATATTTTTCTATTGTGTTATTGACTGTATGTTTGTTTATGTGTAACTCTGTGTTGTTGTTTTTGTCGCACTGCTTTGCTTTATCTTGGCCAGGTCGTAGTTGTAAATGAGAATTTGTTCTCAACTGACCTACCTGGTTAAATAAAGGTGAAATAAATCAATATAAAATGATCCTGCACAGCATCCTCTAAGGTGAATGTTTAGGTCTTTATTGAGCACATTCTAATAGGTCATTGTTGGCCGGCAAAATGTTGTCCCTTCTTTTATAATTCATCATGGAATATACTGTAATTCACTCAATTATTATTCATTTACTCTAGTATTATGGGTGGAACAAGCCATTTACTCTAGTATTATGGGTGGAACAAGCCATTTACTCTAGTATTATGGGTGGAACAAGTCATTTACTCTAGCATTATGGGTGGAACATGTCATTTACTCTAGTATTATGGGTGGAACAAGTCATTTACTCTAGCATTATGGTATGGTGGAACATGTCATTTACTCTAGTATTATCGGTGGAACAAGTCATTTACTCTAGCATTATGGGTGGAACAAGCCATTTACTCTAGTATGGTGGGTGGAACAAGCCATTTACTTTAGTATTATGGGTGGAACAAGTCATTTACTCTAGTACTATGGGTGTCATTTACTGTCGTGTTATGGGTGGAACAAGCCATTTACTCTAGTGTTATGGGTGGAACAAGTCATTTACTCTAGTATTATGGGTGGAACAAGCCATTTTTACTCTAGTATTATGGGTGGAACAAGTCATTTACTCTCATGTCATGGGTGGAACAAGCCATTTACTCTAGTATGGTGGGTGGAACAAGTAATTTACTCTAGTATTATGGGTGGAACAAGTCATTTACTCTAGTATTATGGGTAGAACAAGTCATTTACTCTCGTGTTATGGGTGGAACAAGCCATTTACTCTAGTATGGTGGGTGGAACAAGCCATTTACTCTAGTATGGTGGGTGAAACAACAAATTTACTCTAGAATTATGGGTGAAACAATTCATGAGATGATGGTTGAATTTTTAAGTATACAACTGTCTTTCTTTTTTTCTTTCTTTCTCCTCTTTCTCTCCTTTCTCTCTCTCCCACTCTCTCCTTTTTTCTGTCTCTCTGCTCCTCTCTTTCTCCTCCCAATGATGAAGTCAAGGCAAGGCAAGACGCCCTCTCTCAACCGCACTATCCAGAGCTGTAAAACATTCCAATGAAACACTTTTCTCAACTTTTATTTTCAAGGTTGAGGTTGGGCTGCAAGACATTTTCAGTCAGTCGTAATGGTGTGACTTTTGGTTGGTTGCTTGCTTTATTCAAATCCAATTATATTTGTCACATGCGCTGAATAAAAAGGGTGTAGACTTTACCGTGAAATACTTACTTACGAGCCCTTCCCAACGATGCAGTTAAAAAAATTACATAACTAAAAATAGTAATACAACAGGAATAAAATACACAAACATTTAGCTATATACAGAGATAACAGTACCAGGATAGGGTCAATGCACACTGTCCGGGTCACCATTTATTGAACTATTAAGCAGTCTTATGGATATTTTAGCAGTCTTATGGCTTGGAGGTAGAAGCTATCTCGGGAACCTGTTGATCCGAGAGCCGTAGCAGAGTGAACATTCTATGGCTTGGGTGGTTCAAGTCTTTGGCAATTGTTTGGGCTTTACGCTGACACCGCCTGATATAGAGGTCCTGGATGGCGGGGGACCAGTGATGTACTGGGCCGTCAACACAACCCTCTGTAGGGCTTTGCGGCCAAGACAGAGCAGTTACCATATCAAGCGGTGTTGCAGCTAGTCAAGATGCTCTCGATGGTGCAGCTGTAGAAATTTTTGAGGATACGAGGGGAAGAGGTGCTGTCGTGTCCCCTTAACGACTGTGTGGGTGTGTGTGGACCATTTCAAATTTTTAGTGATTTGGACACAGAGGAACTTGAAGCTCTCGACCCGCTCCACTGCAGCCCTGTCGATGTGGATGGTGGTGTGCTCTCCCCCTTTTTCCTATGGTCCACGACCAGCTTCTTGGTTTTACGGACGTTGATGGAGAGGCTGTCGTCCTGGCACCACACTGCCAATTCTCTGACCTCCTCCCTGTAGGATGTCTCATCGCCGTCGGTGATCAGGTCTACCACCGTCATGCTGTCAGCAAACTTATTGATGGTGTTGGAATCGTGCGTGGCCATGCAGTCGTGGGTGAACAGGGAGTACAGGAGGGGACTAAGCATACGCCCCTGAGGGGCCCCCATGTTGAGGGTCAGCGTGGTGGAGGTGTTGTTGCCTACCCTCACCACCTTGGAGCGGCCCATCAGGAAGTCCAGGATCCAGTTGCAGAGGAAGATGTTCAGTCCCAAGGTCGCGAGCTTGGTAATGAGCTTGGAGGGGACTATGGTCTGGAACGCTCAGCTGTTGTCAATGAATCCCAGTCTCACATAGGTGTTCCTCTTTTTCAGTTGCGATAGAGAGCAGCGTGAAGTGCAATTGAGATTACGTAATCTGTCGATCTGTTTGGGTGGTATGCAAATTAGAGTGGGTCCATGGTGTCTGGGATGATGGTGTTGATGTGTGTCACGACCAGCCTTTCAAAGCCCTTCATAATTACAGATGTGAGTGCTACGGGACAATAGTAATTTAATCTGGTTACCTTGGAGTTCTTGGGAAAAGGGACAATGGTGGTCAGTTTGAAATATGTTGGGATTACAGACTGGGACAAGGAGAGATTGAAGACTAAAATGTAAACATAACATGTCTGTGAAGACGCCTGGATTATATGTACACTGAGTATATCAAACATTAGAAACAACAACCCCCCCTTGCAGTCTTTGACACCAACAGGTGCGCCTGCAGCCTGGCACCTACTACCATACCACGTTCAAAGGCACTTACATTTTTTGTCTTGCCCATTCACCCTCTGAATGGCACACATACCAATCCATGTCTCAATTGTCTCAAGGCTTAAAAATCCTTCTTTAACCTGTCTACTCCCCTTCATCTACACTGATTGAAGTGCAGGTCTGTGTTGATAACCCACCTTTCCTTCCTTCCTTTCACACAATTTATCCTTTTGGATCCTCACAAAAGTCATTTAGTGCTGTAGAAGGTTTCTGTCCCACTTTCTGTCAGCGAAGCCATGAATTATTGGGAGAGGCAGGATTAGGCACCAATTATAGAACTCATGCACTGCTGAACTTCTATTTTCCCCCCCGTTTACCGTCTTTATTATGAATAATAAAAGAGAACATAATTGTAACATGTTTATTTCCCGCTAGCCCTTTGACAATGTTGTGTTATTACAGTCCTTTCCTGCTCTGAAATTGAAACGGTGGCTTCTGAGTTTCGTTACCCATACTCCCCGGCAGTCCCGTAACCCTTTCAGCACCTCTCCAGTCGGTGCTTGTAAAGTTGTGGGTGGTCGGGCTCAGCCTTAGTCAGGGGTTTGGACCCTGTGGTGGACGTGTGGATTTTGAGCTGTGAAATTGCATTAAGTCGCCAGTTCTAAAGTCGTAATGGTGAGGCAGGGAGGCAAATGGCAATCCTTCCTTTAATGAAACCTAAGCTACTTTACAAAGCAGAGTAGAGGACCAAAGAAGGTCTGCTGGAGTTGGACAACTGGGACTTATAAGGGGGTAGTTGAATGGAGGGAAACTGCAGATATTCACATGCATTTGTGCTTAATGTCAACTAAAATAAACAAGTACTTTATGACTAGGCAAACTACCGCCGTTATGTATTTACTTGGACAGTGAAGCTAAAACTTTTAATTTGGCTCTATACTCCAGCATTTTGAATTTGAGATCAAATGTTTTATGTGCGGTGACAGAATGTCACCTTTTATTTGAGGGTATTTTCATACATATCTGTTTTGCAGTTTAGAAATGAATGCACTTTATGTATCTAGTCCCCCCATGTACATTTCTTTACTTTACTCTAATACAACTGTGGTTTGTGACTACTCTGCTTTCCCATTGTGGCCGATTCAATTGCAGTCATTCTGTGTTACGGACTTTTCAGTCACTCTGGAAACGATTTGGTAACAGAGTGACACGTTTTAATCCCTTTATAATTTATGAACAAAATTGTTATCAGTAAAAGCACTACAACTTTCTTTTTACTTCTGTAAACTTTCATAATCCTCCCTCCTCATGAGGGAGAGAAATTAGAAAATATCTATATTTCACCTTTATTTAACCAGGTAGGCCAGTTGAGAACAAGTTCTCATTTACAACTGTGACCTGGCCAAGGTAAGCAAAGCAGTGCAACAAAAACAACAACACAGAGTCACACATGGGATAAACAAATGTACAGTCAATAACACAATATAAAAATCTATGTACACTGTGTGCAAATTTAGTAAGATTAAAAAATTAAAAAATCTTTATTGATCTAGGTAAGTCAGTTAAGAACAAGTTCTTATTTTCAGTGACGGCCTAGGAACAGTGGGTTAACTGCCTTGTTCAGGGGCAGAATTACAGATTTTTACCTTGCCTGCTCAGGGATTCGATCTTGTAACCTTTCGGTTACTAGTCCAACGCTCAAACCATTAGGCTACCTGCCGCCCCGATTGAGGAGGTAAGGCAATAAATAGGCCATAGTTGCAAAATAATTACAATTTAGCATTAACACTGGAGTGATAGATGTGCAGATGATGATGTGCAAGTGGAGATACTGGGGTGCAAAAGAGCAAAAAAACAAAAACAATATGGGGATGAGGTAGTTGGGTGGGCTATTTACAGATGGGCTGTGTACCGGTGCAGTGATCGGTAAGCTGCTCTGACAGCTGATGCTTAAAGTTAGTGAGCTGAGATAAGGTTGGGCTTTACCTAGCAAAGACATATAGATGACCTGGAGCCAGTGGGTTTGGCGACGAATATACATGTATAGGGCCAGCCAACGAGAGGATACAGGTCGCAGTGGTGGGCAATATATGGGGCTTTGGTGACAAAACGGATGGCACTGTGATAGACTACATCCAATTTTCTGAGTAGAGTGTTGGAGGCTATTTTGTAAATGACATCGCCGAAGTCAAGGATAGGTAGGATCGTCAGTTTTACAAGGGTATGTTTGGCAGCATGAGTGAAGGAGGCTTTGTTGCGAAATAGGAAGCCGATTCTAGATTTAATTTAGGATTGGAGATGCTTAATAATGTGAGTCTGGAAGGAGAGTTCACAGTCTTATCAGACACCTAGGTATTTATAGTTGTCCTCAGAACCGTCCAAAGTAATGATGCTAGTCGGGCGGGCGGGTGCGGATAGCAATCGGTTGAAGAGCATGCATTTAGTTTTATTAGCATTTAAGAGCAGTTGGAGGCCACAGAAGGAGTGTTGTATGGCATTGAAGCTCATTTGGAGGTTTGTTAACACAGTGCCCAAAGAAGGGCCAGATGTATACAGAATGGTGTTGTCTGCATAGAGGTGGATCAGAGAATCACCAGCAGCAAGAGCGACATTGTTGATATATACAGAGAAAAGAGTCGGCCCGAGAATTGAACCCTGTGGCAAAATATGTGGCAAATTGTGTCAAACAGAAGGTGAATAATTTCTGTAAAACTAAATACAAACGTTGATATTAGTTGGCAGGGGCCTTTACTTCAATAGTATTGTGTTTTGATCTATTTCTAATAGCTTTTAAGACTTTTTCCTAATAGATGTTTTTTAAGAAACATTTTCCATCTGTGTGACCAGAAATCATAGCCATTGCTTATTCCAAGTCTTTGGGATGGAAAAGTCTCAAAAATATAGACTCTTAGCTTTCCTTTGACACCAACTTTGATATGCTCCTATAAACTTCACAAGTTGGTGCTCGTGGGTCCTTTTAGATGGTAGACCAATGTTAGACCAATGTTAAAGTATAAGGATGAAGGGAGACAGAGAGGAGGGGTCTGGAAAAATATCCTTCCTTCTGCGTGTAACACCTGAGTAATCATTTTGTTCTCACTACATCTCCCTTCACAGGTATTATTTCATCCCAGAGAGATTTGAAACTGTGAGAAGATGCTTCCAACAATAACACCTTGATATACTGAACTTGACGTCTGTGCAATATCTACGGGTGGCCGTTCCAGCAACAGCAACAAATGAGCAGTAAAATGCAACAAGCGCCCCAATAAACACAGTATACATTTCAAACGGTGGTCTCCAGGGGATGGCTGTCTCTTTTGACAATCAGAACAGGGGGAAGACTGGGGGAAGACTGGGGGAAGGTTGTCTGGGGCTCAGCGTGTGAGGCACACGTACACAGAGCGTTGTACTGAGCGGCCAAGGTAAGAATGTATCTTGGATAGTTGGGTTGACGGGCAGTGCTATATTCACCCTGAAGTCAGAACACCTCAGTCCCTCAGCTAATGACACAGTCAGTAGATTCATATGACTGAGTTTTTGGATTTGTTTGTTTAAGTTTAAAAATATGCTTTTGAATGCTATTTGCAAATGAATAGAAGGTGGTGCACTCAGATGACCAGTACTGTTTTGCAGAACTCCAGAACAATTTCTGAATGCTTCAGGGTTTCTTGTATTTTAGTTAGGCCCCGAATCTTTCCCTGACCCCTGTCCTGACTGAGATGTTTGGGGTGTGGCTCGATCTGAACAAGTGTGTCAGTCCGCTACTTCCTGGTGAGGAGAAAAATCCATAAAGCAGGGAGGAAGTGAAGTAATAACAGACAGGAAGTGAGTTCAGAATGACCAGGCGTTTAGGAGGGAAACGGACCGAGATTTACATCTAGTCCTCAAAACATTGGACATTGTTGGTTTTGCAGGGCCTCCGTGTGTGTTGTGATCAAATGAATTGGTATTTGTCCTGGAATGTTCCTTTCCAAGGATAGGGTTTGACTTCCTGACAGAGACTCCGAATTTCGGTCCCAGAGTACGAGAATATGAGAGAATTTCAGGCAATATGATTTGTTTATTTGTATGATTTATTATTTATTTATGACAATCAATCTGGTAATTGATATGGTATATTGATTCAAGTCTACATTGGTATTTTGGTACTAGTAACTATCATTGCTTATTAGTAATGGATCTTTCTATGATCAATAACCATCTGTGCCCCACCTGGGCTTCTGGGGGTGTGCAGTGCACTCTCTTTTAGTTTGTTATCTATCAGCTATCACTTCAGCTCTGAGTGTGATGTGGTGAGCTAAGTGCTGTGTTGATGCTGTTCTGTGGGGGATGTGTGTGAAGAGGAAGGCCTGGGCCTCACATTTAGCTGTGGTCTCCTGGGAGAGATTAGCTAGTTTAGGCTCTGGAGTCTCTCTCTCTCTCTCTCTCTCTCTCTTCTCTCTCTCTCTCTCTCTCTCTCTCTCTCTCTCTCTCTCTCTCTCTTCTCTCTCTCTCTCTCTCTCTCTCTCTCTCTCTCTCTCTCTCTCTCTCTCTCTCTCGCTCTCTATCACTGCCACACTCTTGACTGCTCAATGCTGGTCTCTCTTTGTTTAGAACCAACGGATGGTTATTCTATTCTCTCTTTCTCTTCCGCTCTCTTTTTTGCACTTTCTATTCCTCTAATCTCACTTTCCTTCCTATTTTAACCCCCATTTGTCTGTCTCTACCTAAACTGTTTCTATTTTCCTTTCAGTGTCTATTTCTCCTTTACTCCCTCATACCTCTCCCACTTTCAGTTGTCTTGGAGTGTGCCAACACTCCCCCTTTCTCTCTTTACCCCCCTCTCTCTCTGTCACTCATTTTCAATTCAATTCAAAGGGCTTTATTGGCATGGGAAACATTGTTTACATTGCCAAACCAAGTGAAATAGACAACTCAGTCAATCACCCACACAGCAGATGCTCTTAGCTGACAGCCCAGGTGGCTTGGTGGTATTCAGGCCCAGACTGGACCCCTCTCTGCAACCCACCCCCACATCAGGCCTCCTGTCCTGCTCCAGAGCCCTCTACTACAGGTCTGTCCCAAACGCCACCAGATTGTCTATATAGTGCACTGCTTTTGACCAGGGCCCTGGTCAGTAGTGCACTATATAAAGAATAGGGTGCAGAGCCCTCCACAAATGGTCCCCAGGCCCACCGGCAGGCTGCTAGCCAGGCTCCGGCCTCCCTCTCTGGCTGTGGCAGTTGGAGCGCCACTGCACCACAGCATCGCTGTTAGCGTTCATCTCCTAAACGATCCCAGCCCAAAGAGGATCAATACTCATTTTCAGGGAGCAGCATGATCCCTTAATGTAGTGGAGGAGGATTGCTTCTTACCCCCCCCCCCCCCCCCCCCTCCACAGACACACACACACACATCTGTCTCTCTACAGGAGCCAGCACATGCAGCTAGCAGCTAGAGCTCTGCTTTCATTTCTCTCACCTCCTGGGGACGGGGTTAGTTAGGTAGTTAGTTAAAGACATTGTCCTTTTGTGTTGCTGATATCATTACTTCAGTCAATTGTGTTATGCCGTGTAGGGAGAATTTTGATTTACGGGATTACTCTATCACTATCTGTATTACTAGCTACAATATTGGTTTTAGTCCTCTGTAGCAATTGTTATCAATGAAATCAATGCATTGAAATTGACTTCATTGACCCATATTACTCTAGCTATAGGGTCACCTTGAAAGGTTTATGTATGGAACGGAATAACCACCAGCTCCCATCCAATTCCGCCAGCGTATGAATTTGCCCTTGTTCGAAATCCTAATGCTTATGCTGCCAGAGAAAATAGATGGTGCTGTTTTATTCTAGTTGCTTTTAAACACACCAGAGAGTTCAGTTCTCCCTCTTTTCAGACTGTTTCATTATTGGTAGTCATATTATTATTATTCTTTGTGTTCCACAGACGTTCTGTTTGAAAAAATGACTTCATGCTAACAGTGGCATGATCCAAGGAAAATGGGAAAGATTTCAGAGAGTTTCCATTGGATAACAACCATCTCTTTTTCCAGTCAGTCGTCTCTGTACGGTTGGAGGGTAGGAACAGGAACAGAACGTGGTTTAGCTAAACGTCTCATGATTGATCTTTGCTGATGTAGACTGTTTCTGTCCCTTTTTTCATCGAGGAGGGTGGGAGAGAGGAGAGAGGGGGGGGTGGGGGTCAAACCATTCCTCTTTCTCACCTCCCCCCACCCCCTTTCCAACAGGTCCTGGCTGGCTATTGGCTGAAACAGGTTGGGAGGGACTCATTGGGTATGCTAAAGCTATTTTTCTCCGTCAGGCCAACCCAGGCAGCACCGCATGGCCCTTCACTGTGGACTGACCGACTGACCACTCTCCTCTGCTGAATTATGCAGCCCGCAGTCCGCAGACCCACACCATAAACAGCCATCTTTTTTCTTCTAGTATGTAGGTGATAGGGGGACTCTTCTACGAGTGTTTGACCAAACAGAGAACAATATACTTTTGCTAACATGGTAATAAATGACTCACAAGCTGAGCAGGTAACGTTTCCTTGCTGTAAAAAAAACAACATTTGCAAGTGAAGTCTGTGTTACGTTTAAAGCTGAGTGTTTTTTTTCTTTTAACTCTTGGCTTAAATATACTTAAAGTAGACATAATGACAAGCTCTCTCTCTCCACACAAAAGACATGCTTCAAGCTTGTACACAAGAACCCCTATAACAGTCTGTAGGTACAAGAACAGCCTGGCCAAGCAGCAACAGTTGCTCCTGTGTGTGACCTATAATTGCCTGCCTATCATGGGATCTTAAGAAAAATAATCATTTCATTTTGTCCTTAGCTAGCTAGATTATACAACTTTTTTCTTTTTCTGGTCCATATTTTTCCGAAAGCCAGGAATTCACCTCACCAGCAACTAAGCATGTGATCAGTTCTTTCCATTTATCCAGAAGAGAATCTGTGCATCCTAAATATCACCCTTTTCCCTTTATAGTGCACCACTTTTGACCAGGAACCATAGAGCTCAAAAGTAGTGCTCTATATAGGGAATAGGGTGCCATTTGGGATGCATTATATGGGTGATAAGAGGTGTGTGACAGGTCTGATTGGATGCAGTCAGACCTGCTGATTGTTTTGGCATGCCCCTGTCTTCCTTCCGTATGCCACACCTGGGTTCAAACACTATTCCAAATCTTTCAAAATACTTTGAGCATTCATTCTAGCCTGCCCATGGAGTGTAAGATGGGTGGGATTTAAAGTGTTGGGACTATAATACTGGTCCATTAAGCCAGGCAAGCTCAATCAAGTACAGATAAAGCAGTTGAAGTGATTTGGAATAGTATTTGAACCCAGGTGTGGGCCCTGCCCTCCCTAGAGCTGCGGTAAAGCTTGTGCTACAGGAGAACAGCCAGGCCTTTCTTTAGGTAAGAGGCAGGAGGTTTGAATCACCGCTGGGCTGGCTAGCTGACGGTCTCATGACTCTTTTTCTCTCTCTGCTGTCTCGGTCTGGTCCCATCGCATTCCTTCGTCCATCCCACACGCACTCTCTCCTCTCCCGGAGTTGGCATAAGATTTGTGGAGAGAAAAACTTGTTTAGATGCATCACACCGTTTCTGGTAAAAGTATCCCAATTTTGGTGAAAAAGCTCTAAATCTTGTAAATGGATATTACTTTCTATATTTTTCTTTTTAGAATGATACGTAGTGATATGATTTAATAATATATACATACATTTTCTCTATAAGTAGAAATGGGCTTTTTTAAATGTTCACAATGTTTTGGGTAGATATATCTTCCTTCATGTAAATAGCCTAATTCAGTCCATGCAATAAACAAAAACACCCGCAGACGGGTGATCTACAGGTGCAAATAGCCATCTAAGCTCCATCCACTACTACATGTACAAGCTTTAGAGCAGGTTTCCCCAACTGGCGGTGCTTTTATTTGGCCACCCAAGTTTTCTGAGAAACAATACAAATGTATACAGTACCAGTCAAAGGTTTGGACACACCTACTCATTCAAGGGTTTTTCTTTATTTTCACTATTTTCTACATTGTAGGATAATAGTGAAGACATCACAACTATGAAATAACACATATGGAATCATGTAGTAACCAAAAAATTGTTCAACAAATCAAAATAGATTTTAGATTTTAGATTCTTTAAAGTAGCCACCCTGTGCCTTGATGACAGCTTTGCACACTCTTGGCAACAAGCATCAGGAATGCTTTTCGGAACAGTCTTGAAGGAGTTCTCACATATGCTGAGCACTTGTTGAGCACTTTTCCTTCACTCTGCGGTCCAACTCATCCCCAAACCATTTCAATTGGGTTGAGGTCGGGTGATTGTGGAGGCCAGGTCATCTGATGCAGCACTCCATCACTCTCCTTCTGTCACACCCTGATCTGTTTCACCTGTCCTCGTTATTGTCTCCACCCCCTCCAGGTGTTGTTTGTTTTCCCCAGTGTATTTATCCCTGTGTTTCCTGTCTCTCTGTGCCAGTTCATCTGGTATGTTTCCAAGTCAACCAGCGGTTTTCCTGTTCTCCTGCTTTTTTCATTCTCCTTTTTCTAGTCCTCCCAGTTTTGACCCTTGCCTGTTTCTGGACTTTGTTCTCACCTGCCGGACCACGAGCCTGTCTGCCACTCTATACCTCCTGGACTCTGATCTGGTTTTGACCTTTTTGCCTGTCCACGACCATTCTCTTGCCTACCCCTTTGGATTAATAAACATTGTAAGACTCTAACCATCTGCCTCCTGTGTCTGCATCTGGGTCTTGCCTTGTGCCTTGATTCCTTCTTGGTCAAATAGCCCTTATAACCCGTGTGTTGGGTTATTGTCCTGTTGAAAAACAAATGAATGCTGTGATAGCCATGCTGGTTAAGTGTGCCTTGAATTCGAAAGAAATCACATACAGTGTCACCAGCAAAGCACCCCCACACCATCACACCTCCTCCATGCTTCACAGAAATACTCCTCAGCACCACCCCGCCCCCTCCTCAGACGATCCCGCAAGTTAAAAAGCTGGTGGCGGAAGTCCTGGGCTGGCGTGGTGACACGTGGGCTGCGGTTTTGAGGCCGGTTGGATGTACTGCCAAATTCTTTAAAATGACATTAGAATTAGCTTACGTTAGAGAAATTAACATTCAATTCTCTGGCAACAGCTCTGTTGGACATTTCTTCAGTCAGCATGCCAATTGCACGCTCCCTCAAAACTTGATACATCTGTGGCATTGTGTTGTGTGACAAAACTTCACATTTTAGAGTGGCCATTTATTGTCCCCAGCACAATGTGCACCTGTGTAATGATTATGCTGTTTAATCAGCTTCTTGACACCAGTCAGGTGGATGGATTATCTTGGCAAAGGAGAAATGCTCACTAACAGGGATGTTAGAAATACGTTTTTTGTGTGTATGGAACATTTCTGGAATCTTTTATTTCAGCTCATGAAAAATGGGATCACCACTTTACATGTTGCATATACAGTACCAGTCAAAAGTTTGGACACACCTACAAGGGTTTTTCTTTCTTTTTACTATTTTCTACTTTGTATAATAATATTGAAGATATCAAAACAAAGAAATAACACATATGGAATCATGTAGTAATCAAAAAAGTGTTTGGTTACTACATGAGCAGCCACCCTTTGCCTGGATGACAGCTTTGCACACTCTTGGCATTCTCTCGACCAGCTTCACCTGGAATGCTTTTCCAACAGTCTTGAAGAAGTTACCACATATGCTGAGCACTTGTTGGCTGCTTTTCCTTCACTCTGCAGTCCCAACTCATCCCAAACCATCTCAATTGGTTTCAGGTCAGGTGATTGTGGAGGCCAGTTGGAACCAAAAATCTCAAATTTGGACTCATCAGACAGCGTCACCAGCAAAGCACCCCCACACCATCACACCTCCTCCATGCTTCACGGTGGGAACCACACATGCGGAGATCATCCGTTCACCTAGTCTGCGTCTTACAAAGACACAGCGGTTGGAACCAGAAATCTCAAATTTGGACTCATCAGACCAAAGGACAGATTTGCACCGGTCTAATGTCCATTGCTCGTGTTTCTTGGCCCAAGCAAGTCTCTTCTTATTATTGGTGTCCTTTAGTAGTGGCTCCTTTGCAGCAATTCGACCATGAAGGCCTGATTCACGCAGTCTCCTCTGAACAGCTGATGTTGAGATGTGTCTGTTACTTGAACTATGTGAAGCATTTCTTTGGGATGCAATTTCTGAGGCTGGTAACTCTAATGAACTTATCCTCTGCAGCAGAGGATCTGCCTTTCCTGTGGCAGGCCTCATGAGAGCCAGTTTCATCATAGCACTTGATAGTTTTTGCGACTGCACTTGAAGAAACCTTCAAAGTTCTTGAAATGTTCCGAATTGACTGACCTTCATGTCTTAAAGTAATGACGGACTGTCATTTCTCTTTGCTTATTTGAGCTGTTCTTGCCATAATATGGACTTGGTCTTTTACCAAATAGGGCATCTTCTGTATACCACCCCTACCTTGTCACAACACAACTGATTGGCTCAAAAGCATTAAGAAGGAAAGAAATTCCACAAGTTAACTTTTAACAAGGCACACCTGTTAATTGAAATGCATTCCAATTGACTACCTCATGAAGCTGGTGGAGAGAATGCCAAGAGTGTGCAAAGCTGTCATCAAGGCAAAGGGTTGCTACTTTGAAGAATCTCATATATAAAATTGATATTGATTTGTTTAACACTTTTTTGGTTACTACATGATTCCATTTGTGTTATTTCATAGTTGTGATGTCTTCACTATTATTCTACAATGTAGAAAATAGTAAAAATTAAAGAAAACCCTTGAATGAGTATGTATGTCCAAACTTTTGACTGGTACTGTATATATATATTTTGGAATGAGATGATTTTGGAATGAGATGTTCGACAAGCTGGTGTCCACATACTTTTGTAGTGTATCTCTCTATTATAAGCGGGAATACAGATTTCCAAAATTAAAATCAATTGGAGCTGATTTCCTTTATGTCCAACAATGATATATATATATATACATAAAGACTGTAAAAACACCAGGAAATCAGCTCCAATTGATTTTAATTTTGGAAATCTGTATTCCCGCTTATAATAGAGAGATACACTACAAAAGTATGTGGACACCAGCTTGTCGAACATCTCATTCCAAAATCATGGGCATGAATATGGAGTTGCTCCCCCCTTTGCTGGTATAACAGCCTCCACTCTTCTGGGAAGGCTTTTCATTAATGTTGGAACGTTGCTCCGGGGATTTTCTTCCATTCAGCCACAAGAGCATTAGTGAGGTTGGGCACTGATGTTGGGAGATTAGGCGTGGCTCGCAGTCGGCATTCCAATTCATCCCTAAGGTGTTTGATGAGGTTGAGGTCAGGGCTCTGTGCAAGGCAGTCAAGTTCTTCCACGCCGATCTCGACAAACCATTTCTGTATGGACCTCGCTTCATGCACGGGGTCATTGTCATGCTGAAACAGGAAAGGGCCTTCCCCAAACTGTTGCCACAGAGTTGGAAGCACAGAATCGTCTAGAATGTCATTATATGCTGAAGCATTGAGATTTCCCTTCACTGGACCTAAGGAGCCTAAGGAGCCCGAACCATGAAAAACAGCCCAAGACAGTTATGCCTGCTCCACCAAACTTTACAGTTTGCTCTACACATTGGGGCAGGTAGCGTTTTCCTGGCACCCACCAAATCCAGATTCATCAGTTGGACTGCCAGATAGTGAATCGTGATTCATCACTCCAGAGAAAGCGTTTACATTGCACCGAAGTCAAATGGCGGTGAGATTTAAACCACTCCAGCCAAAGCTTGTTATCGCTCATGGTGATCTTAAGCTTGTGTGCAGCTGCTCGGCCATGGAAACCCATTTTATGAAGCTCCCGAGAGACAGTTCTTGTGCTGTCGTTGCTTCCAGAGGCAGTTTGGAACTCGGTAGTGAGTGTTGCAACCAAGGACAAACAATTTTTATGCGCTACGCACTTCAGCACTTAGTGGTCCCGTTTTGTGAGCTTGTGTGGCCTACCACTTCGTGGCTGAGCCGTTGTTGCTATTGGATGTTTCCGCTTCACAATAACAGCACTTACAGTTGACCAGGGCAATTCTAGCAGGGCAGATATTTGACAAACTGACTTGTTGGAAAAATTACATCCTATGATGGTGCCACGTTAATAGTCATTGAGCTCTTCAGTAAGGCCATTCTACTGCCAATGTTTGTCTATGGAGATTGCATTGCTGTGTGCTCGATTTTATACACCTGTCAACGACGGGTGTGGCTGAAATAGCCAAATCCACTAATTTGAAGGAGTGTCCACATACTTTTGTATATATAGTGTACATGTGGCCATATACAAATGTAAGCTAGTTTTGAAATGATTGTGTTTGGGCTTCTTGTGGCCAAATGGGCAGTCTACAAATGATTTGTAAATATGTTCTGGCCCCCCGACCATTCACTCAAGAAATATAGTTGATGATCCCTGCTCTAGAGCTGTGACAATGTTTGTCATCATGCATCGGTATAGGCTCTACTAGGTTGAGTATGTTTTAACCATAAGGTTCTTAGTCAATTATCTGTAGATTCCCGTAATGATATGGCCCCAACCATACCAGAAACTCAGAATAAAATCTTTATATTTAAAAAAATATATAATCATGTATAAATGGTGCGATGATCAGCATAGAGTAGGAGTTTAAGGTTGGCGGGTCCTACGGTTTAGGAGGTGTAGAAGGTAATGTCGTAAAGCAGAGTGTCGTAAACCAGGTGCAGGGAGGGGAGGTGAAGCAGAGGGAGGAGGGGGAGTGGGGGCGAAAGAGGAGGTGACTCTCCAACAGCATTTAGACACAGCGAAAGGATCATGGCGGATGGCCCCAGGTGTAAGCGCAGAAAGCAGGCGAATCCGAGGAGGAATAACGGTAAGTAAAACTACTCCAATTTCCTTCTTTTTCTGTGGTGAAGTGGACTAGAATGAGTTCTATCGAATTCTCGATTCTCCGAAGACTTTGGGACCCCCGGAGTCGCGTTTTTAGTGGGTCAAAGTGCTGGAAAGTAGCAAGTAAGCGCACAATTATAGCCCTCTGTGGTGTACCGTTATACCTGGCTCGCGACTCTCCCACCGCCTAGCGGTTGAGTGCACTACCCTGGACCGTTATACGCACCTAATCTCGTCCCTGCACTCGCTTTTGTTCCCCGTTCAGTCCCTTTTCGATTTGATTTAAATCCTCTTTTCGTATTTTTTTTGAGTTTTCAACTTGATAGCTTGTTTCACCTTCTTTCTCTCGCCTTCAATTTGGCTAGCTTTCTAAAACGGGGTGTCTGGGAATATAACCTTACCTGATTGTTTTTTGCGGACCACGGTAGTTTGTCACCTTCTTTATCAATATATAAAATAGATTGATGTTCTGAATCGGATATGAGTGAATATGTGTAAAAGTTGTATTTCCTCAATGCACTTTGGAGAAACTGAACTGTTTCTGTCGCTTTTCTATTCGTTTCACGCACTGTAGCAGGTTGCGCGAGCCTTGATAGGACACTTGCTACATCGTGGGCTCGGGCCCACCATCCATGCATTAGAAAATGTTTTTAATATGAAAATTACACTGTTCTGCTGCTTGATCATCTATTCAAATGCATGCCGTTGTGTTAGGTAGGCTACACGCTACTTTCTGTCTTATTTTTCGTTTTAAATCATGTGTAGTGGAGATGCACGCTTTCTCACCATTGACAATGGCAAGTGTGCATTAAAAAACATTCGAAAAGTTATTGCTACGATAAGTAGAAAATGTGTCGAATAAGATAAGGTTGTTATATAATTAATCAACAGAAATGCAAATGACCGTCGAGCTAAAAAAAAAACGTTGTTTCTGTAGCATGCATTGTTGGGTAATGTTTTAGAGACTGGGAAGGGTAGCTCACGCGCTGTGCGTGTGAACAAGGCACAGCCTATATAAGGAATGTGCGTTTACATCCACAGTCGCGCGCTGGGAATTCAGATTTTATAGGTTTGTGTGCCGCGGGAGCGAAACTTGCAGTTGGAACCAACCTGTTCATCCATTGTTTTTTATTAGATACATCATTTTTTGTTTGTGTTTGTGTTTTGTGTTTGCGGTTAAAAAGGCTGCACTGTAGGGTTGGCTGGGTAGCCAGTGCGTTTTCTCCGAATCGTTTTTTTTTCTGTCAGTAATTTAATTCATGTCATAGTGAAGTGCTTTATCTGTAAATTATATTAAAACCGACTTGCAAAGATCATACTATTCGGGGTTGCTTGTCAATCAGTTATGCTTTTTTTGTAAACCCATATCATGTGTTCTCGTGTTATTTCGTTATTACTAGTGACTTTTGTTTCACCATCAGAGGTGGGCGTTTTTTACGCATAGGAATAATGTTTGTTTTGTAGGCTGTTAGTATAGGTTTTCTGAAGAATAATTTTTTTTATTTTATCCTGACGACATGCGTAGCCTATAGCCTCATGCAAGTAGTCAGCAGCGCAAGTGTTCGAGCCACCCAGCGGAGCCTGCAGGAATATAAGGACATGTTTACTTGATCTGGAAAACGGGGCTTTGGTGTTTCGAAACACCCCTCTGTCAAAACAAACTTAAAATCTAATTGCTGGCGACTGAATACGCTGAGTTAGAGAAGGAATCGTCTCACTGGAATCTGTCTTCCAAAGCAGTGGAGAGCGGCCTCTGTGCCGTGCGCTGCAGCAAATGGCAACTTGTGCAGGTAGAAAAGGCAACGGGTGTCTGTAGGCGCCGCATGCTGTCATCGTGTCAATTTGTTGTGATTTTTTTTTTGTCATGGAGGAGTCGCTTGTTGTGCTTACTGTCATTGTTTGTCATTTTATAATATAAACCTAGGATATTTCTTGTGTGCCTTGTCTCTTTGCCACGGTGTTGATCACAGATCCGTGCATGCCATCATGCCAGTGCTCGGTTGACAAAGGTGAATTTGTGCTTTCACACTTTATAGCGGAGTTGTTGTAGCGTGTATTTGCGGCTCGGCTCATTCATGGTCCGTGGTGAATATTTACTGCATTCGAATCACCTCAGAGAAATAAAGACGCACCTGGTAGGTGCTGACAGGTGATATCATTTGTACACGGTTTAATATGAGTCATTTATATACAATTCTAGAAAATAATTCAAACGTATTATTTATTGAATTTTTTTTGCATAATGTGTTTTCCTTTTTACACTTATTTTAATTTCTTCACTTATTTTCCATTTTGTGTACATTACATGTCACTGTAGTGTTGCCCATTTGATGTTCATTTAAAAAATAAACTGAGTTAGCCTATGTTTTATTCCTTATGTTATCTAATTTAGCATACACACTGCTTACCTCAACTGTGTTATGCTCGGTGTTCAGCCTAAAAATGGGTTCCCAGGTAAAAAGAAACCCCCTTTTAGAGGGTTAGTGATTTGATTGCTTTGGGACAGGACAGGACAGGACAGGGGGGCGATCTGGCAGTTACTGAAACCAAAAGGTGCTTGGCGCCAGCCCTGTATTGGTTGTCTTACTGGGCCTGGAGCTGGGCCTGACAGAGCAGAGCAAGCTGAGATCAAGGTGAGCCCCGTCACAGCTGTAAACATGGAGGTGCTAACAGCCGGCCAAGCAGACAGGACAACAGGTGTTCGCAATCTGTGGGACACTGTCTCCACTGGCTTCCTTGGTCACTTCTATCCTGACCAGGACTAGTCCAGATCCCATCAGGAATAGCAACCATTCCCCGGAATGGTAATTTAACACCGCAATTTGGGAATAGAGGAATGCGGCCCGGTATTAACATTCTTAGCAAAAATAAACAGTCACTCTTGGCCTGTCTTTGTAAACGTGCGAAAGTGGAGGTTATAGGGCCTTCATTTCAAAGGAACTTTCCATATAGGTATTTATTTGAATTGATCAAAGGGTTCACTCTTCTCTCTCTATCTCTCTCTTGTTCCTCTCTCGATCTCTCTCTTGTTCTCTCTCTCTCTCTCTCTCTCTCTCTCTCTCTCTCTCTCTCTGTCACTTAATCATCCTACAGAAGAGGAAGAATGGGTCTGTGGGTCTATGTTTGGCTTCCGTAAAGCTGTGATGTAGTACACAATGTTTATTTGGCTGGTAAAACTATAATTAGTGCGCTGGACTAATTTTTGCCCCTAAATAATATTGAATGTAACCACACGCTGTAAAGTTGTGTGAGAACAATAAATGAACACTGTGGTTGAGCTACAGTTCTTAAGAAAATAAGATGTTTTGGCCATTCCAAAGGCTTCAGGGGGAGAGGGGTTTTTAAAAGCCATCTGTTTTAAAAGCCATCTGTTAACATTTAAAAGGTCTACCCCTGGTGAGTGGAGTTTAGCAGAAGAGGACATTTTCATTTATCAGTTCTTTAACTTTTGAACAACTTCCTCTGCTGCATATGAAAGTGCCAAGTCAGAGGAACATCCCCGCCCCCGTCTCCTCACCCCTCCTCACCTCCCCCAGTCCTTTATTCCGGGGGAAGACACAGTATCCAGGGGTGCTTTTGCTTACCCCCTGACCTAGGCACCCATGTGTTCCTCCACTATGACTTCATCCCCCCCCCCCCCCCCCTGTGCCATTGTTGGGTCCCTTCCAGCATGTCCAATTGTGTTTGTGTTTAAGTCCCTTCAATGAAAGGATCCCGAGGGGTATAAAAGCATGGGGGTTGGCTCTGGACTTTAGTCTCCTCCCCCTGCTCCCTCGACCCCTCCCTCCCTCCATCCCCCTGACCAGTACAACCCCTCTGTCCTGTTGAGTTTGGTAGGGGAGGGAGGAGGGAAAGGGAGGAGGGAGGGATAAGGGGGGGGGGGGGGGGCGTGAGAGCTGGCAGGGAGGGATGACAGTGAGGTGCTGCTGGTGAGGAGAGCCAGGAGGGATGACAGTGAGGTGCTGCTGGAGAGGAGAGCCAGTGGGAAGGAAGGTGGACACTCACTCTGTCAAACACAACTGATCGCTCCCTTTACATGAGAATAGTCTGAGTGTTTCCAATGGAAAGAAGTGCAAAGGATTCATTTTGGGTAGTGAGGCAAACTAAGAAGTAGGATATGACAAGTTAAGGACAAATCTCTAGTCGAGGAACTGTCTTTACAGACCTCTTGAGGTTTGAATAGGCCTAATCATGTTTTCTTCTTTTGTCATTTTTATGTTTCTCCACATGTTTTAAAATGTTTGATATGAAATTCTAATCTCTACACCACTCAATGCACCATGTCACACATTTCAATGATTTCCCAGCAGACAATTCTGTTTGTGCTCATAATCTGATGCTACTCAAACCCTTTCCCACTGTTGTTGAGGCAGCTTAATGATTAGCAAGCTCCTATAGAGGTATTGCATTACCCTATAAAAATGTGCTCTCCCTTCCCTTAGAAAAGCAGTTTTAAACCCCAAGTCAGTTTCACTAACCCCCTTAACTACGCTTGGATGTCCTTTATTGGGGTTGTGTGTGGGATGAATGCTTAAATGAACCATTGTGTGTTAAAGCTTTGGTTGGAGGAAAGCCTGAGGAGAAAGAGCCTAGTTACCTTTGCAGCCTGCTCGCTCTACCACATACACTGTCAGTGGAGGAAGAAAAGGCCCATTGAGTGGGGCCGGCGTGGGGAAGGAGAGGCCTTTTCACACTCTGCTTGTGGGAAACTTCTCCCCCATACTGGGCATGGCTATTTGCATATGACCCATTCTCTTCCCAGAGACCCCAGTACTGACAGAGGAATCCGTGGAAAGCTCTGAGAATTCATCACAATCTCCCTCAGTCTCACGACACGACACTCAGGTTTTTGCATTTGCGTTTTTTGTTGTTGTTGGATACCCCAGCCTTTCTTGTTTTTTTTTCTTTCGGAAATGTGTTTTGTCCGTGTCATGCTCACTTTTTGCTGAAGGTTTGTCTATGCCTCCTGACTATCATTTTGTGTTGTGTTTTTCCTGTGTGTAGTCTAAGCCCTGTATTTAGTGTTAAACTGAGGCCACGTCCCATAACGTGCTCCAGCAGCCGGCAGGAGTTCCTCCCTATATAACCCAGATAGGGCCCACGACGGAGCTGCGTGACTGTGCGGGGGCCAAGGCTGACATAATGAATGAGGAGGCATGAGGGATGGAGTGTCAATAATGTTGTTGAAAGGACAGAAATATCCTGGAGTTGTTCAGTTGGGGGGTTGGCGGGGGAAGAGGGGGGAGGTTGGGTGTGTAGAGGGGGAGACTATACACGGCAGGCCCAAGTGAACTGAACAAAATCATGACGGGGGGGGGGGGCTCAGAAGGAGCAAGAGGAAGAGCGGGCCCCAGCATAGGCTCTCGTTCTAGCTGGATCAGGAGCCTTCCTCAGTGGCTCAGATCCAACCAGGGGACTGAGTATACAAACTTCTAGATGGAATCTGCTCTACGGGGGAAACAGCGCCACTGTCCGCCCAACAGCCGTTGTTATTGGTTTTGGTTTTGTTTCGTTGACGTAGCAGAGGTGGGGAGCGTAGGGGGAGCGTACGGGGAGCGTCGCACATCAGGGTAACAAATCAATCACAGTGCATATGCTCCTGTTCTATCGCACGTGCAATGATGTCAGAGGGGAAAAACAGTGTTCGTTGTTGGCAGTAACTTCTTTGTTGTTGTAACATCGCAAACGGACGTGGCAGTTTCGCCATTGTCCCTCAAGCAATGGAAATAACTCGTTGATTTGACCAATGGAACTTCTGCATGTAAGTGTGTGCGCTCAGCTGTTTACAATACAATGGGCTTACAGTATCCGTATCCAGCACTGGGACTAGAGAACACTTTAGTGTGTTGTTGTGACCATACAGGAAGTGCCTCCAACCTACACTCTCCTCCTCTTCCTCTCCCCATTACTGACTCCCCAGAGTGAGTCATAGACAGACAGGTGTGTTGGTGAGATGACCTCACCCAGCCCACAGCCTCACAATTTCTGTGTCGATTCGAGAGGGCAAGAAATGAAATGCCTTCCTCTCTTCATCTCGCTCTCTCCTTATCGCTCCTCCCTCGCTCTCTGTTCTTACATGGATATTGAGACAGGTGCGATAAAAATAAGTCCAAAAACAAATAGTGTCTACTCCTCCCTCTCTCTCTCTCATTATTCCATCCCTCCTACCGATACCATATTACATAGAAACAGGTGGGAGTTGAAATGATAGTCTGAAACGAAATAAAGCTTCTACTCCTCCCTCTCTTTCACTACCTGTCCCATAGACCCCGCCATGTGGGAGCTGAAATGATAGTGTCCCGTTGTGTATAGCTTATAGCCGGGGGGAGATGGCAGTTCCAGGATCAGTTGGTGACATGTCTTTTTGAATAATGTGTTTTGTGGCTGCTCTTTAGGCTGGACTAGTCATGTTGGGAGTTGACAGTGACCCTACTGTCTGTTGCCTCAGCCTCCCCTCGCCTCCGTCTCCTCCTCTTACCCCCCCTGTTCCTCTGTGTCTGCTGCTTCATCCTCTCTTCCCACTCCCTCCTTCTCGCTCCCTCCTTCTCGCTCCCTCCTTCCCGCTCCCTCCTTCTCGCTCCCCTCTCACGCGATCGCCTCTCTCCTTCACCTGCCCCCCCCTACTCTCATATTGCTTCAGCCTCCTCTCTCCTCCCTCTCCTCCTCTCCTCCCCTGTTTCTCAGTGGAGCGGTTAATGAAAGGTCTGTGTTAACAATGGACAGGCAGCAGGCGCTGAGCCGCCAGCCCTGATCATGCCAGTTTCTGTTTGGGCCACAAACTCATCGGTGGAATCTTTGTTCCTCACCTTTAACCTGACAATTCATTCTCAGTTTCCCTGAAAAACGTGACAGTACAAAGCCAATGGAGCAATATGGTGACTTTATGCTGACAGATCGTAACGTTTCTTGTGGTGCATCTTTTTGAGTCACTCATCATTGCTTATCATTATTACCCCCTGGCCTGCATGTACTATAGCTGTGATGATATCAGGCAAGACAGGAGAATAGCGTGCTATTTGGGACTCAGCCCAGAGGGACGTGTGTGTCCAAGAGCCATCCTAATGATCTGAAAATGTTGACAGAGACTAAAACGGCTCCTGTGATGTCCCTGTCCCCGGGCCACAGTTAGTGACTTACACAGGGGCCACGCAGTCAAGTAGCTAGCTAGCACACTGCTTTAACAGAAACCCTAGTCGCCTTGTTTATTAGTCAGGCAGAGAGGAGAGGAGGGAGGCAACGCTGAATGTCAGAGTCTGTAGACATCACAACACACAGGAGTAATGAGAGAGCGAGACAGAGAGAGAACGAGAGAGGTAGTAGCCTGAAAACAGAGCGTGGTAGGGAGGGGAATGGGACAGGCTGGAGGCTTGAGACAAGCGTAATGTCCACAGCATCGTCCCTGGACCCAGCGTCACTGAGCATGTGCAGCTGAGCTGGCCTGGCCCTGCTAGTGCAACAGAGATACAGGGAGTGAATCGTATTGTTTCAGCAGAGCTCAGTCTGAGACAGGAGCGCTCTCACATTTAGTCATCGAGGCTTCCGCCCAAATGGCAAGATTTTCCCTGTAACGTGCACTGGTATGGGCCCCTACTGGCCCTGGTCAAAAGTGGTGTACTTAGGCCTAATAGGGAATAGGGTGCCATTTGGGACACATCCCTGGGTGATGAATGAGTTTGGCCTGTAAAACAGCCTTATAAACGGTTTATTCCCCTAGCTGTTACACCGCCATCCCATATGCTCCTTCCCCTGATGTCATTGTTCTGTGTGTTAAGTACACGTCTCTGGGGAGTTGGTGAGCTGTAAGCACATCTCTTTGCTGTTTTTTGCTCTTCATTGCTTACTGTCCTCATTTGATCAGGTTTCTGTGTGTCTAGCTACCTACCAATACTCACCTGATGTCATTGACTCTAGACTAGAGCAAAGTACACCTACCTACTGTAGCTACCTCTCCAAGCTCCACCCCTCGGGCTCTCTGTCAACTCTGGGAGCAGAGAACCCTGATCGAACCAGTGACTACCCTTTTGACCTGTCCGCCTCTCTGTTATCGCTCAGGTGTTTGGCCTCAGCCTCGCTACACAACGCTTCATCCACAGAGTCGGGGTGGAAGGGAGAGAAGGAGTACAAACGTGGTCGCTATAGCCAGACAGTCCCACATCTGTCCTCCTCTTAGCCGTAATGACGTCATCCTTGCCGTGCTCATTACTCAGGCACCGAGCTTCCTGTCCCGCTCACACAGAGGGAGAGCCAATGAACCGTGGGTTTTAATTGATCATGTTTAGAGTCATATGACACCATTAATTAGCGCTTGTAGTTGTTTGTGTGTTTGTTTGTTGTTTCCTGCTGCCGGCTTGTGGTGTGTTCTAAACAGAGGACCAGGCATCATTAGGCGTCTCATCTGTTAGCCGCGCGCCACTGAGCTAACATCACATTATTTTGTAGCCTGGCACTGGTGGTACTCTCTCTCTCTCGCTCTCTCTCTGTCTGTCTGTGTCTCTCGCTCTTCTTTCTCTCTCTGTCCTTCTTTCTCTCTCTCGCTTTCTCTTTCTTTCTATCTCTCTGGCAGCTGCCAGGGTTCTCCCACTCCAACATGAGCAGGTGCTGCAGGCATGCAGGAACTCACTACAGCGCTCATAAATAACACCTGACAGAAGTATTGGAGAGAGTAGGAAGGAGGGATAGAGAGAGAGAGAGAGAGAGAGAGGGAGAGAGAGAGAGAAGAGTGAACGAGATTTAAAGTTTCCTCTGGCATGAGAGCTATATCAAGGAAAGCAGGGCGTGATTCATGGTCAGCTCTGTTCCTCAGCCTCCTGCAGAAGGAGATGCTGCTGTTAACCGGGACCAATGTGAATGAAGTGGCTGCCTACCCTGCCTGCCCTTCTCATATGTATTTGTTCACCGCCTCCACTCCCTTTCTTCTACCAACGACCCATAAAAAAAGGAAGCCAAATAGCCCACACTTTCATGCCACATCAAATTAGTTTAAACAAATACATTTTTACAAAGATAAGGGCACCACACAGACAGAGGGTATTGTCATTGAGGTCTCTTTTGCTGCAATTAAGGACCGAAGAGCTTCTGAACAACGCTAATTGTCCGGCACTCTAAAAGCAAAGGAAGTGGTCAAACAGGAATGAAATTTCATGCACACTTTAATAATCTCTCACAATTATGAACTTGTACCGCAAAGAAATCAAATAAAAATGATATGCAAGGACATGCGTTTTTAGCCTAGGCTACTTCAAATCTTCAGTCTGTCTTTAGCCACTTCAGGACAACTATCGATCACTTGTTCAGTCAATCATTTCTCTGATTGGCTAACTTATGAACAAAACCAGGAAGTCTGTAAGATTACCCAGGATGCAACCTGAGCAGTCTTTATAAAAAATGGTGGATAAATGAAGGTAGTTCACTCAGGCCGGTCTACTTAAGGGGGTGGCTCTCCCATAGACACCAATGTGATAGCAGCTGGGTCTGGTCTACTTAGTTCATTGACTTCCATTGAAACAGAAGAAATTAGGGAGTGGAATGTCTCACTTCCTCTTCTGTCTCTGGTCTTTATCTCTGTCAAAACAACAGTGTTCCTTGCCTGGGTTGCGCCCCAAATGGCACCCTTTTCCATATATAATATAGTACACTACCACTTTTGACCAGAACCATATCTGCCCTGATCAAAAGTAGTACACTGTATAGGGAATATGGTGCCATTTAGGATGCAGCCTTGGTCTGGTCCTAATCAGCTAAAGGCAGCATTCCCAGCCCCTGTGGAAGGCAAGGGACCTATTTAAGGATTCTTGTTGGAGGTTGGAAACAACATAAAATACGGGTTAGGAGAACTAGCTGTGCTGCCATATAGTTTTAAAAGCTCTGTGAACTTAGCAGAAGAAAACAACTTTTGCGAGAACAGTATCAAAATGTTAGTTGCGTCAATTGAGGGAAATAGCTGCAGACACAGGTTTTATGAAAGAGGTCTGACTCTGGCCACACACGGTATCGAGCTGCCGTCTGTAACCTCCGCCTCTCGCCCGGTGTGCTGACGAAAGATGGTTGGTTTAGATTTGGTGGGGAAAGTTTATCATCGTTTGTTTGATAGGAAATGGTCCATTAACCCTGTCACCCATTGCTTTATCAAGCCAAATTCTCAACCATTCAAAATGACACAATGTGACCCATCCTCCTTTCTTTTGAGTGTGTGACTCTGGCATCAAACGTTTCCTCAACGCCAACCTGCCTTCAATACAAAATGACCCGGTCCTTATTCTGCCATCTATGCTAACTGCCCTCATTCACTGTAGCGCCCTCCTGCCTTCTAAACAGGGCTATAAAGACGCTTCATTCAACCAGTAAAAAGCCCCCCTGCCCAATGTGTGTGTGTGTGTCTACCCCCCTGCCCAGTGTGACTGTGGCCTTCCTTGTTCTAGTGCCAGGATGTAGCCAGTCTTCCTTGGCATCGTTGCCATCGTGGCACCATGTACAATCCATTGATAATATATCTGTGTTATGTAGGGTTCATCCTATATTATAGGATGTTGTTACTTCATGTAGTGTTAAGTCTATTCTACACTGAAAAGAGAAAGGTTCTACAAATGGTTCTTCCTCAGCTCTTACGGTTCCTTGGAGAACTCTTGCCCGATAAAGGACCCTTTGTGTTAAGTGTGGGGTTCTTGGCGTGGCATCTACGGTTCTTCAGAATTCTAAAAGGTTCTGGAAATGTATGGGAGCCTGCAGATGTGTCCCTTTCATAGCACACAGCAAATTGGCCAGTGTTAAGTGGTGTTGAATTTTCAGTGTAACATTACTAGTGTTGATTCGAGAGTTAAAAGAACACTGTAAAGGGTTAAAGGTGCTACACATAGGATTTTTAAAGAATGTTTGCATTGTAGTGGAATAGTGGAATGATAGTGGAATGATCGTGTGTCACAGTATTACTTACCCACCAGTGTTGTGATTGGCTGTGATATTCACCTATTGATTTCTCCCACCGGAGCGGCATCCCTTGTCAAACTAAGCTGTTCTGACTTTGTGGCTGTGTTATGGAAATTGTTCTTATCTTTTCCTGGTTGCTAAAATTCTCCACTGTTCGCTCAATTTCAGTTTATGTGAGAACAAGCACTGGATAGTTAAGGAATCATTGTACCATCTAAATCGCTTTGAAATATATTTTCGTTTTTACAGCTGTTTAAAGTCATTTTTAAAGTCATTTTTTCTGATCCTAGATCTGTGCCTGTATGGTCAACTTCACCTCTGGAGTGTAGAAACACCAAGGGTCCATATTCACAAAGCGTCTCAGAGTAGGAGTGCTGATTTAGGGTCCGGTACTCCCTCTTATTTATTATGCAAAGGCTAAACTGATCCTAGATCAGCACTCCCAGGCCTGAGAGGAGAGGCGAGTCAGGGTTAGTGGGAGCTCACTTCCTGTTGTTGACGCTGCCGTAACCTGTGTCGGGTGAACAAGGTGATGGGTGCTGCCATGGGATTACCCGAGAAAGTCACATGGTCTGTCTGCATGTGTGTGTGTGTGTGTGTGTGTGTGTGTGTGTGTGTGTGTGTGTGTGTGTGTGAGAGAGAGAGAGAGAGATCTGGTTTGCTATGCATTCCTGAACTCCACCTGAATGATGACCTATGAACGAACTGTTTTTTTTTTCTGAGGCCACATGTCTCGCGCCTGCCACCCAGCCCAGCAGACCTGGGGGCCTGTTACTACCAGAGGTTTGGACCACGGCTGCTTTGCCCCTCAGTAACACGGGGAGGTATTTGGCCTTCACCAGACTCTCTGGAATGGATACACAGATGTATTTCCTGTGGGCACTTTGTTACATTATCCACTAATGTGAAATACCATCATAACTAAAATAATAAAATGCTTTGCTTGATCAGATTCACAGAATTATCCATCCAAGACTCAGTCAGATTGCATTTCTCTTATCTATATTAATGTAAATCTTGCAATAGAAATGATTACGTAATGTTATTTTCCCCCAAATGGAAACGTCCTAATATGGTAAAGGCCATGGTAAGGTTTAGCATGGAGGACACTGACTTCCCACTTAGGCCTTAATTCCCTGAGTCAAGCCACCCCCATGTCCTCCCCCTGGCTGGCTAATTTAAAGCAGTGCCTTCTTAATCAAATGCCTGTCTAATAAATCAATTAGATCAAGAGGAATCTCCTAACTCTGGCTGGCCTGTGGGAACAGAAGATCTCGGCAGGGAGAGAGAACGTCGCTACGCCCTTCTGGAGTCAGAGCTGAAGGAATCTTACTGCATCCCCTCTATCAGGAGAAACGGAATGAGTTGTCAATCAGTTCTAGAATTGGAACTAAAGGAATCTTACCTAGCTACAGTATTCTCCGATTGTATCAGCGGTCGCAGAATGAGTCGTAATTTAATCAAGTCCACATAGCGGTATTTATAGCCTATGCATACCGTATGAGGGCCCTTTAAACCTCTGAAAACGAGGATACGTTTTTAAGGTAGCAGTTCCTGTAGCATGTTCTCAAAAGGAAGTGTTTCTTTTTGCATTAACTGGGGGAAGAGGACCTGCTAATGCACGTCTCTTGTAGGATTAGAATCATGTAGAATTAGGAAGATTATGCATGCGCCCCAATTGTATGTGCTGTTGTAGATGATGAGTATTTTGAGATAAATATTTAGTCATACTCCTGCCCTTTAGTCCTATACGTGGACTGCTAATCTAATCTAGAGATGCATATTAAAGGCCCACTACAGTCAAACATGTGAGTTTTATATATATATTTCCACACTATGAGGTTGGAATAATACTGTGAAGTTGTGACAATAATGATGAAGCCCATTTAGTGTAAGAGTTATTTGAAAAGACTGCTTGAAATGTCACCCTGTTTTGGTGGGATGGAGTATTGGCCTGCATGGTGACATCACCAGGCGGTATATATTAGTTATTAGACCAATAAGAAAGAAAGTTCCAAACCTCTTTGCCAATAATAGCTCGTTTTTAGTTTTCCCTCCCCACTCAGACCACTCCCAGATTCTTGCTTGAGAAATTGCTGTTTTGTCTTTATTTACCATTTGAATTGAAAACAATCGCAGTAGGTACTTCATTGTTATCACGAAATGATTTGATATTGAGAAAAAAAACCCGTCTGTATTGGACCTTTAAAGCCCGCTTAACCTACCAGTATCATGATATAGGCTAGCAGGGGGCCTACCCTGCTATTAAAATACAGATATGGAGGATTACTGTCTCTGTCTGTCTGTCCGTGGAAAGGCGATTAGGTGTGGTGGGGGGGGGGGTTGGATTTAATGTGTGTTTTAGACAAAATAATTGCTACTGCATCGCAAAGCTCTCATGTCGGGAATGATCTGTTCATGTCTGTGTGCGACGTGTGCATGCACAAACACACACATGCACAAACACACACATGCACAAACACCTCCCTTCCCTCATGCGTGGCTGATAATTACAGCGTCATAGCACCCCTACGTTAGAAAACACAACAACAATGTGACTAGACAGATAATTCTATTTGGGATGAAGCTATGGTCTGGCTTCCCCCTAAATAATGCCGGTGACTCAGCATCCCGATTTCCTGTTGAAAAGAGAGAAAATAACCTCCAGAGATGTATTTATTAAGTCCTGCTTCCTCTCAGTGAGAGGCCTGTCTCTCCTAGACCTCCCCCTCTCACCCTGCTCTGCTGTAGGCCTCCTCTCTCCTAGACCTCCCCCTCTCACCCTGCTCTGCTGTAGGCCTCCTCTCTCCTAGACCTCCCCCTCTCACCCTGCTCTGCTGTAGGCCTCCTCTCTCCTAGACCTCCCCCTCTCACCCTGCTCTGCTGTAGGCCTCCTCTCTCCTAGACCTCCCCCTCTCACCCTGCTCTGCTGTAGGCCTCCTCTCTCCTAGACCTCCTCCTCTCAACCACTCACCTTGCTGTAACCAGGGAGGTTTTAACCTCCTCCTCTCAACCACTCACCTTGCTGTAACCAGGGAGGTTTTGACCTCCTCCTCTCAACCACTCACCTTGCTGTAACCAGGGAGGTTTTGACCTCCTCCTCTCAACCACTCACCTTGCTGTAACCAGGGAGGTTTTGACCTCCTCCTCTCAACCACTCACCTTGCTGTAACCAGGGAGGTTTTGACCTCCCCTCTCAACCACTCACCTCAAGGAGGTTTTGACCAACCACCACCTTGCTGTAACCAGGGAGGTTTTGACCTCCTCCTCTCAACCACTCACCTTGCTGTAACCAGGAGGTTTTGACCTCCTCCTCTCAACCACTCACCTGGCTGTAACCAGGAGGTTTTGACCTCCTCCTCTCAACCACTCACCTTGCTGTAACCAGGGAGGTTTTGACCTCCTCCTCTCAACCACTCACCTGTTTGTAACCAGGGAGGTTTTGACCTCCTCCTCTCAACCACTCACCTTGCTGTAACCAGGAGGTTTTGACCTCCTCCTCTCAACCACTCACTGGCTGTAACCAGGGAGGTTTTGACCTCCCCTCTCAACCACTCACCTTGCTGTAACCAGGGAGGTTTTGACTGTAACCAGGGAGGTTTTGACCTCCTCCTCTCAACCACTCACCTTGCTGTAACCAGGGAGGTTTTGACCTCCTCCTCTCAACCACTCACCTTGCTGTAACCAGGGAGGTTTTGACCTCCTCCTCTCAACCACTCACTTGCACCTTTGCCTGTCAACCACTCACCTTGCTGTACCAGGGAGGTTTTGACCTCCCCTCTCAACCACTCACCTTGCTGTAACCAGGGAGGTTTTGACCTCCTCCTCTCAACCACTCACCTTGCTGTAACCAGGGAGGTTTTGACCTCCTCCTCTCAACCACTCACCTTGCTGTAACCAGGGAGGTTTTGACCTCCTCCTCTCAACCACTCACCTTGCTGTAACCAGGAGGTTTTGTCCTCCTCCTCTCAACCACTCACCTTGCTGTAACCAGGGAGGTTTTGACCTCCTCCTCTCAACCACTCACCTGGCTGTAACCAGGAGGTTTTGACCTCCTCCTCTCAACCACTCACCTTGGCTGTAACCAGGGAGGTTTTGTCCTCCTCCTCTCTCAACCACTCACCTTGCTGTAACCAGGGAGGTTTTGTCCTCCTCCTCTCAACCACTCACCTGGCTGTAACCAGGGAGGTTTTGTCCTCCTCCTCTCAACCACTCACCTTGCTGTAACCAGGGAGGTTTTGTCCTCCTCCTCTCAACCACTCACCTTGCTGTAACCAGGGAGGTTTTGTCCTCCTCCTCTCAACCACTCACCTGGCTGTAACCAGGGAGGTTTTGACCTCCCCCTCTCAACCACTCACCTGGCTGTAACCAGGGAGGTTTTGACCTCCCCCTCTCAACCACTCACCTGGCTGTAACCAGGGAGGTTTTGACCTCCCCCTCTCAACCACTCACCTTGGCTGTAACCAGGAGGTTTTGACCTCCTCCTCTCAACCACTCACCTTGCTGTAACCAGGGAGGTTTTGACCTCCTCCTCTCAACCACTCACCTTGCTGTAACCAGGGAGGTTTTGACCTCCCCCTCTCAACCACTCACCTTGCTGTAACCAGGGAGGTTTTGACCTCCTCCTCTCAACCACTCACCTGGCTGTAACCAGGGAGGTTTTGACCTCCTCCTCTCAACCACTCACCTTGCTGTAACCAGGGAGGTTTTAACCTCCTCCTCTCAACCACTCACCTTGCTGTAACCAGGGAGGTTTTGACCTCCTCCTCTCAACCACTCACCTTGCTGTAACCAGGGAGGTTTTAACCTCCTCCTCTCAACCACTCACCTTGCTGTAACCAGGGAGGTTTTGACCTCCCCCTTTCAACCACTCACCTTGCTGTAACCAGGGAGGTTTTGACCTCCCCCTCTCAACCACTCACCTTGCTGTAACCAGGGAGGTTTTGACCTCCTCCTCTCAACCACTCACCTTGCTGTAACCAGGGAGGTTTTGACCTCCTCCTCTCAACCACTCACCTGGCTGTAACCAGGGAGGTTTTGACCTCCTCCTCTCAACCACTCACCTTGCTGTAACCAGGGAGGTTTTAACCTCCTCCTCTCAACCACTCACCTTGCTGTAACCAGGGAGGTTTTGACCTCCTCCTCTCAACCACTCACCTTGCTGTAACCAGGGAGGTTTTGACCTCCTCCTCTCAACCACTTACCTTGCTGTAACCAGGGAGGTTTTGTCCTCCTCCTCTCAACCACTCACCTGGCTGTAACCAGGGAGGTTTTGACCTCCCCCTCTCAACCACTCCCCTTGCTGTAACCAGGGAGGTTTTGACCTCCCCCTCTCAACCACTCACCTGGCTGTAACCAGGGAGGTTTTGACCTCCCCCTCTCAACCACTCACCTGGCTGTAACCAGGGAGGTTTTGTCCTCCTCCTCTCAACCACTCACCTTGCTGTAACCAGGGAGGTTTTGTCCTCCTCCTCTCAACCACTCACCTGGCTGTAACCAGGGAGGTTTTGACCTCCCCCTCTCAACCACTCACCTGGCTGTAACCAGGGAGGTTTTGTCCTCCTCCTCTCAACCACTCACCTTGCTGTAACCAGGGAGGTTTTGTCCTCCTCCTCTCAACCACTCACCTGGCTGTAACCAGGGAGGTTTTGTCCTCCTCCTCTCAACCACTCACCTTGCTGTAACCAGGGAGGTTTTGTCCTCCTCCTCTCAACCACTCACCTTGCTGTAACCAGGGAGGTTTTGTCCTCCTCCTCTCAACCACTCACCTGGCTGTAACCAGGGAGGTTTTGTCCTCCTCCTCTCAACCACTCACCTTGCTGTAACCAGGAGGTTTTGTCCTCCTCCTCTCAACCACTCACCTGGCTGTAACCAGGGAGGTTTTGACCTCCCCTCTCAACCACTCACCTGGCTGTAACCAGGAGGTTTTGACCTCCCCTCTCAACCACTCACCTGGCTGTAACCAGGAGGTTTTGACCTCCCCCTCTCAACCACTCACCTGGCTGTAACCAGGGAGGTTTTGACCTCCCCCTCTCAACCACTCCCCTTGCTGTAACCAGGGAGGTTTTGACCTCCCCCTCTCAACCACTCACCTTGCTGTAACCAGGGAGGTTTTGACCTCCCCCTCTCAACCACTCACCTTGCTGTAACCAGGGAGGTTTTGACCTCCCCCTCTCAACCAATCACCTTGCTGTAACCAGGGAGGTTTTGACCTCCCCCTCTCAACCACTCACCTTGCTGTAACCAGGGAGGTTTTGACCTCCCCCTCTCAACCAATCACCTTGCTTTTTTTGGTAGTATGTGTTGTGAGATTTTAGGCTGGTGAGAAAGGGAATGTTACGTGGATGTAGTGGGTGTTTTTAAGTGGACACACATGTAGTATCTCAACCTCCAGATGTCCTCCAGAAAGGCAATGTGTGGGCTGTGCCCTTTACCTAAGAGATACACACCGCGTGTGGCAGTGTGTGCTTACAGTATGTGTTTGTTTGTTGATGTGTGTGTGTGTATTTTCTATCTATCTATCTGTGTGTGTGTGTGTGTGATACCCACCTTTTGCCCGAGTCTGTCCCGAGCTTGTTTATCCCCAAGGGCGCCTCTTTGTAAAGCAGAGGAGGTTTAATCATCTCACTGACACATGTCCTCGTTATCACCCGAGATTAATGAGCTCGCCATTAATGAAAAAAAAAGCAGGAGTTGCTAACCTCCCTCCTCCACATGTTTAACACCAGCCCGGAGGAGAGAGGGAAAGAATGGAGGAGGCGGAGAGAGATAACAGGGGTTAAAGAGAGCGAGATGCCGTAGAGAGAGAGAGAGAGGGAGGAGAGAGGGGGAGTAAGAAGATGATGCTTAGCTCTCCCCAGGGGGGATGACATCACTCTGAGGGAGGTATGATGTCTATCAGCTCTGTTTATTATCCATGAGAGAGAGGGTGTGTCTGTGTATTACTAGGCCTCACTGTCTGTTTGTCTGGACACAAGCCTCCAATCTCTCTTTGTATTCAGCCATCTCTCTCTCTCTCTCTCTCTCTCTCTCTCTCTCTCTCTCTCTCTCTGTAATGTTGAATGAAAATCCTATTCGCCTATTGTTGAATATCCTTTCGCTTTATGTATCTAGTGTGCTGATGGCTGAGTGAGGTTTCCCATGTGACAAAGCCGGTGTGATGACAGATAAGGACTGAATCCCAAATGGCACCCTATTCACTATAGAGTGCACTAGTTTTGACCAAAACCATATGGCCCCGGGTCAAAGGTATTGCTCTATGTAGGGACTAGGGTGCCATTTGAGAAGCAGCCAAAGCCAGTGGGTTGATGGATAAGGTGTGGATGAGACAAGGAGAGACGGGTGGCAGGTGCAGCTAACGGGGAGTGTAATCATCAGATACCAGAAACCAGCAACAGGAAATCCAGGTTGTCGTGGCAACCTGGCGTTATTGATTAAGTGGTCATCTCTGAGCTCATGCTGCAGCAAGGGACCCGGGTGGAGATGGTACTGGCAGACTGCGTCCTTTTACAAGCAGAGGATAGGGGATCAGGAGGAGTGATGCACTGCTCTCTGTCTCTGGAGAGGGGCTAACAAAAAGGTTTACTTCTGTGGACTTAGGCCCTAGTCTTCTCCCTTTCTTACTCGTCTTTCTTTCTTTCTTTCTGTCCCTATCTCCCCTCTCTCTCTATCTCTCTTTCTCTCTCTCTCGCTTGCTCTCTCTCCTCTCCCTCTCTTGCTCTTTCTCTCCTCCTTCCCTTCCCTTCCCTCTCTCCTTTCTCTCCCTCCCTCCCTCCCTTCGTCCATCCCTTCCTCCCTCGCCTTCCTTGCTTCTCTCCAGTCTGTGTGTCTCTATATAAGGCTGTGTACTGAGACGTTTCATTGGGTGTTTCCACAGCATTAACTCACATGGTTCAGTCTAATTTATGGGGCTGTGGCAGACAAGGACAGTTTGCTTTTCCATTTTACTAGAACCACTCGACCAGACCAGCCCTGCCCTGCATGATCCCAGTGATTTAGGGCCATTGCTGTAAATGCACTGATCTCTATGTAGACTGTAGGTTATTGCCTATATTCATAATTAGCTGATGGCGGTGTATATTTAGAATATTTCACCGTTTGGCTGACTTGACTTGACATTCTCGTGGTATCTTCTTTCAGTGTACGCCAGATCTTCTCCCCTCTCTCAGGACAGGCTCACTGGTCATCTCGCCCAATCCCAAATCCCTACCAGATGTCTCTCTTCTCGCACTGTCGACACCCAGTGCTTTGGTCACACCTGGCTCTGGCTGTGGAGTGCTGGGCTATCGGACACTAAGACAGTGTCTAATGGAGGAATGATGCAGCCTGCAATTCTCTGCCAGATAACAGCTGGGCAGAAGCCTGAGGTAACATGAGGGAACAATGAGGAGGAGGGTTAAACCCCCTCTAGACTGCCCTGGGAATCCAGGGTTCTCCTCCTCTCTCTGCTTCTCTTTCTCCCTTTTCTTAACTAGGTATAAATGGGTCTTCCCTGTTGGGGAGTTTGACTTACAATATCTGGGGGTGTTGAGGCTTTCTCTCCGTTAGGGAGAGTTTCATCCTACGTAGGCAGACTCCGTGATCGTGCGTGAGCTCGCATGGAAATTGAATCTAACGAGGCAGAGGCACTCCCTTATGACCCACTCAAAAGAGGGGACTTCCTGCTCGCCTTAACACAGGCCTACTGTGATGATCACAAGGGATGCAGCGCATCTTTCTGATGTATCCTCCCTTCAGGGGTTAAGAGAAGATAGCAGCACAAGCTCCCCCTGGTCAGGAGTGGTCTCTCTCTCCTCACACCCCCTCCAGTCACAGCAGACTAGAAAACAGAGCAGCTCTCTGTGCCGGGTTCCTCTGTGTGACTCTGTCCTGTTAACCCATGACTGCTGAACTGACTACCAGCCCCCCAATACAGTCAGTCTCACAACAACGCTGAGAGATGGGTGATGGCTGGGTGAAAATCATCCCGATGAGTCACTCACTTCTGGAATGACTGGAAAGGTGAGTCATCGGCAGAGTGGCCCCTAGAGAATGGAGCCCCAGCAACACCTGAAGGGGCTACAGCAATGTAAACAGAGACCTCTGTCTGTCTCCTGCACCACACTGTAGATGCTTGTGAGTGTGCATGGGGAATGTACCGTTGTTGTTCATTCTGAGCTCAGTAGCACAGCCCTGTTTAATGACGCTATGTGTGACTCAGCGATCATTAGATGTAGACAGCCAGACCGCATTCTCCTGAAGGCTAGAGAGGAAGCCAGCCAGTCGAGCTCGGTGTAAATGGTCAGGGCGTGCGAGCACCGCAGTTTAGCCAGTGTGTCGTTCCCCATTAACCCGGGCCAGGCCTGAGTGACAAGGTAGACAGCTGCACCTAGGTGGGGACCATTTAGCCACAGTGGTCTTTGTCACAGACGAAGAGATTCTGCCTTACACGTTCATTTATAAAGTATGCAACTCATCTGTCTGTTTTATCGATGAGTCCGTGTGACTTGGTGTGGAAGCTGTGTGTGTGTGTGTGTGTACGTGTCTCCCAGAAATCCCCAGCGGAGGTTCCTAGAGGAATGGAACTGAGAACGTCTGGGTTGTGGCTGTGAGAGAGGGTGTGAGGGTCCAGTCTGCCCAGTCACTCATTCCCCAGAGAGAGAGAGAGAGAGAGAGAGAAGAGAGGGAGAAGAGAGGGAGAAGCCGTGCGACTGCTCTGGAATGTAAACAGGGGAGCTAAATAAACTGCTATGTGGGGCGGAGGAGTGCTCTGGGGAGAGAGAGAGAGAGAGAGGGTAAATTGAAATTGAATTGAGAGAGAGGAGAGGGACAGAGAAGGAGAGAGAGAGAGAGTTTACTGTACATTTTTATTGTTTATTTCACTTTTGTTTATCATCTCGTTCACTTGCTTTGGCAATGTTAACATGTGTTTCCCATGCCAATAAAGCCCTTAAATTGAATTGAATTGAGAGAGAGAGACTGGAGAGAGAGACTGGAGCCCAGGGAGCTACTTCAGACGGGTGACTGAACCTGAGCACTGGAGGACTGAATATAGATATATAGAGGACCAGCGGGGAGCTCCAACAAGCTGCCCCCTTCCCTCCTCTAAACACCTTATCCACACCCTAAAATAAGATGCTCTGACAGGCATGTGACACCTTGCCTTGTGACACCTTGCCTTGTGACACCTTGCCATGTGACACCTTGTCATGTGACACCTTGTCTTGCGACACCTTGTCTTGTGAAACTGGCCCCACAAGTTCTCAAATACTCTCACCCCTCTGAAGTACCTTCATGTTAAAGCAAGTTCCCCCCCGAAGATGATAAGTGGCAGTAGTTTATATATCTTCCGTCAACAGGAGCAGAGGAATACCCTTGCCGATGATTAACCTTGCCTGAGACACGGACTTTGTCACCCTTTAGTTCAGCGGGCTAATACAGTCTGATGATAGCGCTGGCTGGTTGGGCTTCAGAAGCAGTAGGCCCGACATTACAATGTAGCCAGAGGTGAGGTTACTCTGCCGCCAGAGATGTCACAGGGAGAATCTCAAATGCATACTCCTCGCGTCCTCTGTTCCCTCCTCCTTCTCAAAACCCATTGGAAGAGAAGGTCAGAGGGGAGGGGCCTCTGTCTTTCTCCAAAGGAACAGAGGTGTTTTTTCTTTCCTCTTCTGTTCTCTTCCCCCTTTTCTTCCTTTCTTCGGTTGCCCTTTCCATGTGGAGCTCTTTTTATTCCTCCTCAAGGTAGATCATAGACAAAAGAGAACAAATTATAGGGCCTAGACCCAATGTCAACAAGCGCCCGCTCCCTTTTCGGAAGGGCATTCTCCTGTAAAGGTTCCTGTTTGTACATGGTTTCTTTAGAAATGGTTCCCTGCTTCAGTCTGCTGTACCGATTTGTCTTCTGTTCTGTTCCATTCATTCACCTTTAAATTTGAACGTTTTTCAGGACGTTGAAAAGTTGTCCCTTTTAAAGAGTAATTTCTCTGCTTCAGTTCGTTGTACCATCAAACTATGTTCTGTTCTATTCCATCCGTGCTGTGTCGGAGGTGATAAACACTACTGTCAGACCTGTAGGTGTCTGAGACGTCATCCTTTATTCATCCCCATGAAAACAGCAGGAGAATTGCCTTTGCCAGTTGTTGCTGTACCCCTCTCCTTTAGACAGGAACATGCCCACAGAGAAGTACATTATTGATATGTGCTGAGTGGAGGAGGATGAGGATAAGAAGGGAGGATGAAATATGCATCACGGTGGTTCTCTTAGGGCCCCACTGAGTCGTGTTGGGGACAGTTGGGCCATATGCTGCCGAGGGCCCCAGTGGACACTAGTGGTAGACGACAGGGTTTTTACTACAGCTGGAGAGAGCCAGGCAATCTCCTCCCAACTCCCATCCCAACATGCACTATGCATGACTTGGAATGCACGCACATTTCAGGCACTGATGGACAAATTTGACATCTTTGAACTAATTAGGCCTTCGGGTACAAGAAACACTGTCTTCTTTATTCAGCTTACAACTGGATCGGCTAAATCGTTTCAATCGGCATGACGCCCCTGTCTGGTGATGGCGGACAGTAGTGTGTCTGTGTCTATTGGCCTTTCAGACCAAAAGGTTTCATACCTTATATGATGTACCAGGCAGCATCCCCTTCCTACCCAGTAGTTACATGTGCCACAGGGGACTGCTAAAGAGAGAGATAAAGACAGAGAGAGGCAAATGTAGATTGGGTGGGGGGGGGTGCTTGGCCAGCGATTCTCCCTGAGCGGCTGACTGGCTGCTGGAATTCACGAGGTAAATTGAATCAGCACTTCCTGTGGACTCACTGCTAGCTACGCTGATGGTGTCAGCGTGATATCCATCCCCCCTCTCTCTCTCTCTTTAACTCTCTCCTCCCCCCTCTTCTCTGCCCCTCCTCTTCCTGCCCATTGGTTTAATAGGATAGTGCTTTCAGGAATGAGGGGAAAACAAGCGCTGATGTAATGTGTGGAGGATCTTGACTGCTGCTCCTTGAATTTGTGCGCTGTGGGCCTATTTAAGTGTGCATGTTCTGTGTGAGACACAATTGTGTGTGTGTGTGTGTGTGTGTGTGTGTGTGTGTGTGTGTGTGTGTGTGTGTGTGTGTGTGTGTGTGTGTGTGTGTGTGTGTGTGTGTGTGTGTGTTCTGCCTGTCCATGGAGTGAAATTGGACTCAACTGAGCACCTGAGCAGATTATCCTCCTGGTTAATTTAAGAGAGAGAGATCATTAAAGTGAGCAGAAAGGAAAGAGGTCAACTTTTTCCTTAATCCCTCTCTCCTCTCCTTTCCTGGCATTAGAGTAGCAGCACTGTTTGGGGGCTTACTTTGGATCGGTGCCTTGTTGAAACCCACCAGGGAGTCCAATCTCTTCTGCAGTACGATTCCATTCTATCAGAGATGGTGACGCCACTTTAACGTGGAGAGAGATATCAGGCCCTCTAATGCTACATACACACCCACACTCACATGGGCATACGCGTGCGTGCAAACACACAGACCTTGATACACAATCTGTTGACCAAGTGGATGAGTGAAGGAAGGTAGTGCACTATTTGGAGCGCAGACTGTGAGTGCCAGGCAGATATTAGAATCATTTGCTTTTGTTGATATGATAGGCTGGCCTAATGGTTTTCTTTTACCAATAACTTGCGTTAGTATGATGTCAGCCGAGTTCCCTAATCCCCACTTCCACTTCAATTGGGTTTCTCAGAGGCAATTTAAATGGAAAACCTCTCAGGTTGATAAAACCCTGTCTACCTCAATAGATCCCTAGATAGTACCTAGATCCTACTTCTACATACCTACATGTCCCTTTGTTGTAGCCCTAATCAGAATCCTACGGGTATTACAGAAAAGTAGCAGGTGTGCGTCCATCACAATACACGACACGAACGGGCAGGCTGCAGATGATCTTATTCTAATCCATAATCTGTGATCCTACTTTGAGCCTACTGCTTAGTGGATGACAGGTTTGATTGTGTAATAACCTGAGTGTCAGTTTTAAGAGGATGACATTGTGTCATGCTTTAACCTTTCACCTTCAGTCATTTAGAGCATCGAGCTTCCTATTGTTGTTGTGAACCTTGATCTGCACGGCTAGGAACCTGTTTGTTATCCTGTGTGTGTGTGTGTGTGTGTGTGTGTGTGTGTGTGTGTGTGTGTGTGTGTGTGTGTGTGTGTGTGGTGTGTGTGGGTGTGTGTGGGTGTGAGAGAGAGCAGACACTTTATTAGTATGCGCCTTAGTTAAAGTGACAAACCTTTTGTTCCCTGACCGTCTGTTTAAGATGATGTGGCTAACTGGTACATATTGTGGTGTGTCGGTGGATGAGACATTGCTGAACACTAGGAGGGATGGAGTGCTTTTCAAATATTACGTAAGGGATCACGGCTACCTCTATACGACAGACTGGCGCTGCCTCGCTTTTAGGCTGGGCTGGTTGGCAGGTGCGAGGCATGTGGCCTCAGAAAAAAAAAACAGTTTGTTCATAGGTCATCATTCAGGTGGAGGTCAGGAATGCATAGCAAACCAGGTCTCTCTCTCCCTCTCTCTCTCTCACACACACACACACACACACACACACACACACACACACACACACACACACACACACACACACACACACACACACACACACACACACACACACACACACACCACATTGCTGATAGTGTCTACAATAAAAACCAGTGCAGCTAGTAGTGTTAAAGTTACAGGTTTGATCCCAACAATTCATAAAACCAAGCCTCCATCACCAGAACCATAAATACAGGCCTGGGATCTGCTGACGCCGGCATTTACTGGGACTGTGCTATACAGCTAGCTAGGCAGTAGCCCTGGGCAGGGATAGGGGCCGGATTTATCGCTGCTCAAGCAAGCAGGCTGCACTCTTCCATTTAGAGGCATGTCCACAAACTGTAGTTTACGAAACACCATTCACCATTGTGATGATAGGCTCTATAGCTATAGCTTACACCGAGTATACCAAACATTAGGAACACCTTCTTAATATTGAGTTGCACCCCCTTTGCTCTCAGAACAGCCTCAAATCGTCGGGGCATGGACCACCACGTGCCGAAAGCGATCCACAAGGATGCTGGCCTATGTTGACTCCAATGCTTCCCACAATTGTGTCAGGTTGGCTGGGTGTCCTTCTGGTGGTGGACCATTCTTGACACACACAGGAAACGGTTGAAAGTGAAAAACACAGCAGCATTGCAGTTCTTGACACAGACCGGTGCGCCCGGGTACCTACTACCAGACCCCGTTCAAAGGCACTAAAATCGGTTGTCTTGCCCGTTCACCCTCTGAATGGCACACATACACAATCCATGTCTCGGTTGGCTTAAAAATCCTTCTTTAACCTGTCTCCTCCCTTTCATCTACACTGATTTGAAGTGGATTTGACATCAATAAGGGATCATAGCTTTCACCTGGTCAGTCTATTTCATGGAAAGATTGAGTGTCCTCATGCTGTCGTGTATGACGCAGCTGTGAACTCAGGGCCCTGTAAAGGGACAGTATAGGGTAGTGATATACAGGGCATAGATGTTCTATAATATAACAGGATGTGTATACAGTACTGTGTGGTAGCCAGGGCTTATATTGACTGTAGCGTAGCAGTGAGCTCAGGGTCTGGTGACTGCTGGATAATGTGGATGTGGTTTGGTAGTCAAAGTGCTGTACAGACTGAACATGGAGCGAGCGGAACAGGGGTGGCTGACTAGCTGTGGCTGGCGACATGGCTCACGGGCGCCACTGTTTTTCTGTGAAAATAATGGGACGGCTGCCATGGATTAGTTACTGTGACGCACCGCTAGTGGACCAGACTGCCCTCCCATGTGGAAGGGATTTATTCCAGAATCACTCACTCTCTGTGACTGGTTGGTGTGTGTGTGGGTGGGTGGTGGTGGTGTGTGTGTGTGTGTGTGTGTGTGTGTGTGTGTGTGTGTGTGTGTGTGTGTGTGCAAGCGTGTGTGTGTGTGTGTGTGTGTGTGTGTGTGTGCAAGCGTGTGTGTGTGTATAGTACAGTGTGTGTGTCAGGAGTACTTTACCCTGACCTCACACACCTACTGTTTGTGTTTAACACACTAATGTTATGTCAAGGCCCCATTTCAATAACACGGACCACTTCAGCTCGTTAGCTAGCCTTCGGACTAAGTGAAGGAACGCTTGCTTGACTCAACCATGTCAGTGGTTCGACTTAGCCTAGACTCGCTCCAACGTCCCGCACTTCTTGTTGACATACAGGACATGGTTCACATTGACCAACACCAGTTCCCTTTATAGTGCTAGATGAGAAGGGTTCTGGTTCATACACAGCAGACAGATCTGGTTTGAAAAAAAGCCAGCTGGATAAATCAGTCGACGCCCTCTTGCTCACCGGTTGCACAACTCGGTGAGTCGCTGTCGTCCGTCGGTCCGTTCGTCCGTGTCCAACCGGACACCCACTTCCAGACATAGCTGGTTGAGTAGTCACTGCCCTCCGTAGCTGAGCTGGCCATAGAGACATAGGCTACAGTATGTCCCAAATGGCACCCTATTCCCTATTTCTTGTGAGCCCTGCTCAAAAGTAGTGCACTGTGAAGAAAATCAGGAGCCATTTGGGACACAGCCATGGGCTAGAGTTTCCACCACGGCATCCTAACCCTCAGGTTGTGGAAGTGTAGCGCCAGCTCTCCAAACATCCTCCTGCTATGACCACTTCCTGTCCCAGTCCCGTGTTGGAATCCACTGCCTCTACAGCCTCTCACACTACAGCCTGAAGGGTAACGTGTGAGTGCATGGACTGGGGAGAATTTGTTCATGTTTATATGATAGGCTGGCCTACTGTTTTTTATTTATTTTGACCAATAACGTGTTGACTAGATGTCAGCCGAATTCCCAGATCCCCACTTCCACTTCAATTGGTTCTCTCAGAGGCTATCTATCTGTAATTGATCAGTTTCTTTATGTGACACTCGTTGCGGTCTTCATTTTGCCCTCCCGTCTTCTCTCGCTCCCCACCTCCTCCCTCTCCCTCCCTCTTTCTCTCTTTCTCTATTTACGTCCCTGTGAGCACCTGAGAGGAAGCAGCTGGAGGTTCTGATTACACTTCTCCTTCTCCCGCCCGTCCGGCGTGTCTCTTACGTCTTTCGCTTTTGTTTTCTCGCAGGTCACATTGTCTAATAGTGTGTTGGGTTTCCTATTATCCTCAGTGCCAGTCTTTACTCCCCCAAAATAAATCTGTGGACAGGGCGGAATGAGTAACCAAGAGGTGGTTCCTCACACCAAAACACACTCACATCTCCTCATGTCTGTCTAGCCACTCCCAAAGCTTTGTCTTTGTCCCTCTCTCAGTGTGTTTTCAGGCTGCGTCTCCATGTCAATAAAATGACTAATTCCCAGACACAGCTCATCAATATGGAGGACAGGACAGGGGCCTTTGCTTGCATGGATGAGCAGAGGGATGAATAATGTTAGCAAAGTGTCAATGTATACCTCCCCTCCCCCTCTCCTCCTTCTCTTCTTTCTGTGTGTGTGTGTGTGTGTGTGTGTGTGTGTGTGTGTGTGTGTGTGTGTGTGTGTGTGTGTGTGTGTGTGTGTGTGTGTGTGTGTCTGTGTGTGTGTGTGTGTGTTTACGGTAAGGAGGATCAGTGCTAGGCCTACCATTAATCACTCCACCAGGGTCTTTCAGCACACCTCGCATGCTGGGTTTATTAAAAGCACGAGTGTGATCGCTGATCTGGCTGGCAAAACACACACACACACACACACCCCCCGCAGATTTACACGAGTGTCACACTCGCACCTCACGCAGCAGCAGCAAAACCTACACATCTACAGACTCACATCCACTGTCAGACTCACATCCACTGTCAGACTCACATCCACTGTCAGACTCACATCCACTGTCAGACTCACATCCACATCCAGCCTCACATTGGCGTGACCGGTCTAGATGCTTGTCTTTCACTTTGCGTAGAACACTCTTTGTATCCTGGAAAGGAAGGCCACTGTGTACGGTCACATTGCCTCATGGAATTCCCCTAGGCCAGGGACATTCACTTCACACATTCAGTGCTCTGTGTGTCCATCGGCAGCCACCATACTGACCTCCTGATAGAGGACAGAGGACATGGAGAAATGTAGTCAGAACTGAATTTGGTTTTAGGCTACATCAGTATTGATAGTTCATATCCTTGACTTCTCTGTGTTTCTCTCAGGTACTGTCAGATAGGTGAGGCCTACATAGAGTAGAGCAAGGCACTCATTAATGGCTGGGTCAGAGGCCAGCAGGGAGGGAGGGAGGCAGGCAGGCAGGGAGGAGGGAATGAGAGATCTGTGCCTATCGACTGCCTCCGGAGAGTGTCGATGCTCTCTTCGATTTCTGCCACAGCAAATGAATGGTCTCTCTCCCAGTGCTAAAGCCCCACGCACGCACGCACGCACGCACGCACACACGCACACAGACAGACACACAGACAGACAGACAGACAGACAGACAGACAGACACCTTCTCCAGCGTGTAGTGCAGCACTTATGGGGTGCAATGGACAAAAGGCGGCTGTCAGTATGTTAATACCTGACGACAGAGCTTACCTGCTAGGTCAGCCATTTGACTGGGTTGTTCACATCAGCACCAGTCCAGGGAAAGACCTGACGACAGAGCTTACCTGCTAGGTCGGCCATTTGACTGGGTTGTTCACATCAGCACCAGTCCAGGGAAAGACCTGACGACAGAGCTTACCTGCTAGGTCGGCCATTTGACTGGGTTGTTCACATCAGCACCAGTCCAGGGAAAGACCTGACGACAGAGCTTACCTGCTAGGTCGGCCATTTGACTGGGTTGTTCACATCAGCACCAGTCCAGGGAAAGACCTGACGACAGAGCTTACCTGCTAGGTCGGCCATTTGACTGGGTTGTTCACATCAGCACCAGTCCAGGGTAAGACCTGACGACAGAGCTTACCTGCTAGGTCAGCCATTTGACTGGGTTGTTCACATCAGCACCAGTCTAGGGAAAGACCTGACGACAGAGCTTACCTGCTAGGTCGGCCATTTGACTGGGTTGTTCACATCAGCACCAGTCCAGGGAAAGACCTGACGACAGAGCTTACCTGCTAGGTCGGCCATTTGACTGGGTTGTTCACATCAGCACCAGTCTAGGGAAAGAGGGAAAGGGCACTTAGAAGACAGTGTTTCATTGGTGGGGTAATTTTGTTTTTTCTTGGTTTGTCATTCTAATGTTGGGAAATCATGGGGGTTTTGCATCACCTATAGACACCCACTGAGTACAGAGTGTCTTCAGTCACAAACACACACAGTACACAAGACGTCGTCAGGGAAAGGCTTTGTAAAGTCAACGCCCTCTTCACTTTCTCTCCCGCTCCTGTTTTAACAGGACAGATTTCCCCAGCCAGCCGACGGAGGGTTTAAGTGATGGTTGTCCTGGTCATTAAGGAGTAATGGTGTGAGCTTTGCTGGTTGACCGCTCTAGTGATCGGAGCAGGGGTATAGGGGTATAGGGGTAGGGTTGAAGGATAGGGTAGGCTGGTGCTGCATGGGGCTGGAGGGGCTTAACCCAGCTTGATAGCCCAGTGAGGGGGCACTTGGCCTGGGGCAGAGTGGTAGGGAGGTGTGGGGGTCTGTGGGGGGTATGGTAGGGGTGACAGAAGGGCCCTTTGTTGATGAAAGTTTATGACCCTTACAGCTCTGCCCAATAACAAGTGGCTAATGTCACTTGACAGGAGAACAGCAGGACAGCTTGAAGCGTTGTGAAGGGAGGGGGCGGGGTGTGTAACCAGGAAGTTAGGTCATCAGATGGTCCTCAGCTGACATTCTAGAACTGAGAGAAAGGGGAGATTTCTCAGATGTCCTCACAGTTGGACAAAGCATAACATTTTCTCAGATAGAAATAAAAAAATGTTGTGTCTATGCAGTTTGTGTTGGTGTCAGAATTAGTTGACCTAGAATGTCCACATGAATCCTGTTCGTCATGGATTTCATATGTGTGTTGATCTGGTCATTCTAACATGCAGGTTGCAAGGGTTGTAAAAAATACAATTTAGCAAACAAACAAAGTCACTTCTGCTTAGTTATTTCAGCATTTCCTCCTGTGTCAGTATGTGTGTGTCTGTGTTTGCGTGCCCGGGTGTGTGTGGGTGAGTGTGTGTGCACGGGTGTGCGTGTGTTTTAGCGGCATGTGTGTGGTGGTTGTGACCTGCCCCTGGGGCTCTGCTCAGCGAGGCATCTGTCATGCCGCCTGACTACAGCCCTGCCACCGCATCAACATCTGACCTTTAACTGGGGGACCAGGGAACCACCAGGAGAGATAGACAGAGTTACATGGGACTGTCCTCATCACTACAGCCACCCTGGCACTGGTGCTCTGTCTCTCCTCTCTTGTCTCTCAGTCTGTCTATCGTTCTCGACCTCCCTCTCTGGTCGTCGTCTCTCTGACCATCTCTCTCCTTCACTATTTCTTCTGTTTCGTCTTTCATTCTACTTTCTCTTTCGGTTCTTACAGTCACCTCTCTCCTCCTCTCTCTCTCTCCCCCTCTCTCTCTCTCTCTCTCTCTCCCTCTCTCTCTCTCTCCCTCCCTCCCTCTGCTTGGCAGAGCAGGGAGTCACAGACTCTGACTGTTTGTGACACTGCCTCCCTCCAGGCTCAGATGAGCATTGTATCTGACAGGCCAGCTTTGTCTTTTTAAGTCATTAGCAGTTTCTTTGGTGGATTCTCCCCTCCTCCCCTCCACCCCTTCCTCACGCCTCCTGTCACATAGCCCCCCCCATCTTCCCTCTCGTCGTTTAAAAAAAATCTCTCTGTCTGCTCTTCACCTTCCATCTGTAGCCAGCGCCCCAGGGGGAGAAGGGGATAAACACAGGGGCAGGAGAGCTCGGTTCTGTGATATGGAAGTGATTTCAGATGTCACTTTATTAAGAAAACGACAGGGTTGTGTGTGTGTGTGTGTGTGTGTGTGTGTGTGTGTGTGTGTGTGTGTGTGTGTGCGTGCGTGCGTGCGTGCGTGCGTGCGTGCGTGCGTGCGTGCGTGCGTGCGTGCACGCATGAATCTGCATGTGTGTGTCCATGCCTTTTACCAGGATTTTCCTAGATCTGGCAGGTCGGTGAAGTGTGTGACTGCTCTGCTGACTGTTATTCCTTGGACTGCACAGAGTCCAGTCGTCTAGTACTGTACTGCCTGCTCTTACCAAATCAACTGTGAACCTGTTGTGTTACATTAGCAGGAGGGAATTGGCTTGACAGGGTGTTGTGGAGGTGAACGACAATACTGATGACAATAGGGATGTGGGTTTGTATTTGTGTAGTGTACATGTAGCGTTTGCTGCTGTGGAACGGTGGCATCACACCACCTGTCCTACATACTTCTCACCTGATGTCCAAAGGCCTCTCCCCTGCACCCACTGCCCTACTCTAGTCTACCTCCAGCAGAGTCCACCAACAAGGATAGTAGGGCTTGGAATGTTCAGACACCTGCTCATAGAATGCAACAGCTGAGTGCTAGCCTGGCCTAGCTTCACGCTTGAGCCATGTATAGACGGGTTAACTGACGATGTCACGAAAACGATGTGTACGCTTCAATGGGGCAGTAGACTGTGTTGTGATTCTGGGTGGCCAGATAGCTAGCAACAATGGCAAGAAACTGCCACGTGGGGAATCGTAGGTGGCTCGTTTCAGCTAGTTTTCTCTTGTTCTTGATGCCATGTCTTGTTTTGAGGTGTTTCGACTGATTTCATTTCAATGCTAATATGGCAACAACAACAGAAAAATCGCTAGCTAGCTAACCAACAACTGCAATTATGTATTTGAGAGACAAATACATTTGCACAACGAGTACTTATGTTTTCAATAAACATTGGAGACTAAATATAGTTTATACGCTGTAAACAATCTAAGCCAACGCCGTCCGTTTTGCTCCATAGTTGCACACGCATCGGTTTTGATGCTAAACGACCAACCCGTCTATTAGGGGACACGAACAGTGTATGGACGGACTATGGAGCAAACTCTTCTTTTTTGCTGGGCTGAGAGCAGAGCGGCAGTTGAAACAGCTGATCTGATGCTAGGTGATGATAACGCCCCGTGCATGTGTGTTCCGACAACCAACGACCCATCACTAGGGGCCTGAAAAGCCCCAGGAAACTGCTCTAATTATAACTTCAGACTCCTCTGTCCTCTCGCTCCAAGTATCAGTTGGGGGGGGGGGTCCAAAGGAAAAAGAGCATCGCGCTATGCACCCACTGCCCCTTTCTGTCTCTCTCTGTGAGGTCTCGGAGTGGAGACAATCACTGGACAACATCTTCTGTTGCCTCCTGAAGGTGGAGTGGTCTGAAGTAGTGCAGTAACTACCTGTGTCTTTTACTGCTCTG